>NW_023495195.1:0-82358 GCF_904425465.1 Colossoma macropomum | reverse complement strand
GTTTGCGGTATTAAAGGCGGGACTTCTTGCGGAGCGAAATTCTCGAGGGTTGCGCAAAGCCGAAAGCGCCTTCGCGACCCTACAAGCTCGCGCACTTTCTGCGGTTTCGTGTTGTCACAGATGCTCCACCGATGCAGGCGACGCTGACAGTTTATGATCAGGTCCATGACCAGTAAAATAAAACAGAGTTCCGGCGACTTGCGAGTCCAGAATGCTGCCACCGTTTAAGGTGGAGCGGCTGAGCGCTTCAGCAGAGACACCTTTTCACTGTGAGATGCGCAGTTGTTGAATAAAGAATGAACACCTCCTAAATGTAAGACGTTAAGTCTGTTATTCGGTAATATAAACTAGTAGTGAGCACCAAAACACAGAGGTCATCTTATATTCACAAGAGGACGAGGCTCACATTGGCTATTCGCCAGCTTGTTCGAATTTTCTCGTTCCACCTTAAATGGTGGCAGCATTCTGGACTCGCGAGTCGCCGCGGTCAGAACTGTGATAGTGTTATTTTACTAGTCATGGAACTTATAAAATGTCATAGCCTCGTGTAAAAGACTATAATCGCCGTGTTGGGAATACAGCTGACAGAACCAGAGGGGACCAGGTTCACGTTCCTTTAAGAAAAGTGCGAGCACGCGCCCCAATCGTCCGACTTAGGTTAAGTTTAGTATGAACGAAAATAAACGCAGACGTGCTTTAGAACCTGTAACTACATGCTTCAGTGTGACGACCAGACTAAAGTGACTGGGCATTACCCTAAAGCAGCACCAGCCCCGGAGAGAAAGACCCTCTGATCCCCGTTTGCGCCCGGGAAACAGGCTCAACTTTTTTGATTAACATGAATTATTTTCTTTTAACTCTAAAAATTCTTAATTTTTCTTTTAGGCATAATAGATGGCTTTCTTTTTTGCTCTCTAGGGGCACCTCTTCTATCAGTACGGTAAGCCTCTATAGCCTTTTATAGTCTAAAAAGTTGTGTTTTAACAGTAAAAGTGAAAAATACATTTTATGTGCAAATTATATATTATTTGTTACCTTTTTATGATTCTGTTTCCTGGCCGTAAATGGGGATCAGAAGAACTCCAGGGTTAGAGCTGGCTGCTCTAGGGTAAAAACCAGTCACTTTAGCTCAGTAGTTTTAGTGCATAGTCACTCTGAAGTTGGCAAGCAAGGGTGAGAGCTGCATTACAGAGCGTAACAGGCAGAACTAAGAGACAGATTTGTAACAAACATAAAAATCTCTCTCTCTCTCAGACAGACACACACACACACACACGAGTTCTTAAATATGAACTCCAATTTCCCAACATATTTACAAGCTGACACGTTAGTCTGGATTTTGTTAAAATTGGCAAAACTAAAACCTTTAATTAATGAGCATTTTTATCAGTAACTTCATTGATGAGATCAACATTGGTCTTGAATGTCTGATCAGCAGCTAAAATCAAGTGTGGTAAGTCTTAGAGCTAATTTCTCTTTTTGTGTGTGTGTATAGATGCTGTCAGGAAGAACCCAGTGGCGAAGTGCTGCATGGACAAAGAAATGGAAAAAAATATCACAAGGTGGTTCCAACTTGCATCTGATCGAGAAGGTGGAAGGAAAGAACGTGCCAAAAGACTCTAGCAATCACATGTCCAGTAATTTCTAGAAACACTTCAACTTGGAACTGTTGTCAGAGCCTCACCCCTGATCACAGTTCTTTGCAGAGCCCCACACCTAGACACAGCTTAGTGCAGAGCCCCACACCTACGCACAGGTTAGTGCAGAGCCCCACACCTACGCACAGCTTGGTGTAGAGCCCCACACCTAGACACAGCTTAGTGCAGAGCCCCACACCTATCCACAGTTTAATGCTGAGCCCCACACCTGCACACAGCTTGGTGTAGAGCCCCACACCTATCCACAGCTTAATGCAGAGCCCCACACCTATCCACAGTTTAATGCAGAGCCCCACACCTATCCACAGTTTATGCAGAGCCCCACACCTATCCACAGCTTAGTGCAGAGCCCCACACCTATCCACAGCTTAGTGCAGAGCCCCACACCTATCCACAGCTTAATACAGAGCCCCACACCTATCCACAGATTAATGCTGAGCTCCACACCTATCCACAGCTTAATACAGAGCCCCACACCTATCCACAGCTTAATGCAGAGCCCCACACCTATCCACAGCTTAACGCTGAGCCCCACACCTGTACGCAGCTTAATGCAGAACCCCACACCTACGCACAGCTTAGTGCAGAGCCCCACACCTATCCACAGCTTAATGCTGAGCCCCACACCTGCACGCAGCTTAATGCTGAGCCCCACACCTATCCACAGCTTAATGCTGAGCCCCACACCTGCACGCAGCTTAATGCAGAGCCCCACACCTGCACGCAGCTTAATGCTGAGCCCCACACCTGCACGCAGTGTAATGCAGAGCCCCACACCTGCACGCAGTGTAATGCAGAGCCCCACACCTGCACGCAGCTTAATGCTGAGCCCGGACGTGGGCCCATGAAATGAATACCAGCTGAAGGTACTCGGCCCGAATGTGAGCCCTGAGAATTGGGCCTAGATTCAAACCGAGTCTGGGCCGATGAGATTCAGGCTTGGTATGCGGCATTTCGGCCAGAAGTGGCTCGACTGATTTTTGCTATCTGGGTCAATATGTAACTATGTCTGGCTAACTAGCTAAGCTAACGTTAGCTCTCCTGACTGACTAAACTGACTAAACGAGGCTGAAACCACCTTCTTAGCTAAGGTTACTCAAATTTTCCCGTTCCACCTTAAATAGTGCAGCAGTTCCATTCTTCCCCCTCAGACTGGCCTCACACACCAGAGAGTAACTGCTGCACCATTTAAGGTGGAACAAGAAGTAGTAAATATGTAAGGGGGCGGTGGAGATCGTATCTGCAGTGAGATTAAATCTCAGATTTAATCAGTTAGAAAATAAAAGCATCTCACAGTGAGAGCAGCGTTTAACAGTATAAATACATGTAGCGCCATTATGCCAGTAGTGAGCTCTGCTGTCTGACACAGCCGCCTAACACGATATACACTGTAGAAATGCAGGCTGTGTCTCAAATTGCTTCATGCTCCCTCTGTAGTGCATGTCAGACGATGGAATCTACACCGAAATAGTGAATTATATGCCCAATAAGAAGTCGTGCAGCCTGTGGCTGAATCCCAAATGGCTCTCTGTTTTACATACAGCGCCCTGTTTGGATGTAGAAGCCATTATTATGTGAGCTACGTAGTGCACTAGATAGGGTGTAGGGAGCGATTTGAGATGGAACTAAAAAGAGAATGCGCTCGTTCGTCCCGCTGAAAGGCTGGAGTCTGTTTGTGTCTTATCAAAACAAAAGGCTGCTGTGGGCCGAAGTTGGTGTGACGGTTTAATCTGGTAGGTTTAGCTGCAGTTCAGTTCCCTGATTTCTTGTGTTTTTTGTGTGTTTTTAAATCTCAGGACAGTCCACCATGGCAGAGGAAGCGCTCCATAACGCAGCAGCAGGTTCTCTCCCAGGTTCTCTCTCATCCTTCGGAGACCGCATACCTGCCACTACTCTGGATTGTCGGGTACCTTCTTTCTGTCGAAGCTTCTCAGCTAAGAGCTTCCAGAAAATCCAGAGTGAGGATACTCGGACCAAGGCAGCTCAGGAAGTGAGTAAAATCTTACTCGAGTCTTCAAGCTTCCTTGTGAGTTCTCCACGTTCCCGGCGTGTTCACACTAGCCAAAGACATTGCAGTGTGGAACCAACTCCGTCGGAATGCTTGGTTAAGGCATTCGACCTCGTCGATTCCGTCATTGATGGAATTTGCGAACATCTGGATTCTACACCAGATGGTTTGAAAGAAACACGGTCTGAAGCTTTGGGTTGGATGGAATCAGGTGTTGACACCTCCTCTCAGAGTTTATCCTAGCGACAGAGACTGCGAGCGACAGAGAGCAGCGTACCTTCGAACTTCAGATCGGTCAGCGTTCAAACTTTACTTGAAAATTACTTGAGAATTCTGCAGTTAGCAGGCCCTTAACCCCCCTCACGCCTCTCCCTCTTATTTTTGTCTTCTCCTTTTCTTTCTCTGCCTCAGCCCATCCACCATGGCGTCCGCCCAAGAATGAGCCCTCCAGACCCTGAGCTCAGAGTTGGCCCAGAGACCCTCACCACAGCCCCAGCCGATCTTCACCTCCTGCAACCGTTTCGCCATCCTCAGTTCACCGCCTACGCCCTCACCAACGTCTCGGGCCTCCTGGCCGCCTGCTGCAGCGCCTCGTCCCTCTACACAGGACTCTTTACGTTATCGGTAGTTCTGTTGTCCGCCACATAAAAGTAAAGGTTAAAAATACCCATGCCACTGTCTCTTGTCTTCCAGGTGCACGTGTTGTAGACATAGCCAAGCGTCTCCCCTCGGCTCTCAGCAGACGCAACGCCTTCGGGGCCGTGGGTATCCATGTCGGGACCAACGACATCCTCGACCGACGTAGTGAGGTCCTGAAGGAGCACTAGGATCGTCATTTCCGGACCGCTTCCCACGTACAGGAGGGGATCCGAGCGCTTCAGCAGGCTCTTCGCGCTGCAGTCCTGGCTCCGCGGTTGGTGCGCCTTCAACGGCTTGGGCTACTTGGACGACTCGGCCTCGGAACATCGAGAGGGCCGTCCACTGACTACACAGCGAAGGCCACGTAAGTAGCGCCAACAATAGAAACGCTACAGCTTATAATGCTAGTGTTAGTACTGAAAATAAGACGATTACTAGCACTTATACTGTAAATAAGGCAAGTGCTGATAAAAATACTTATTCTATAATTACAAATGCTCATAGGTTTCTCCCAGTTGAGACGGTGTCTGTTCCCCGAATAAAACAAAGCATCAAAAAGCCTCGAAATGTTTGCTCTAGTAACTTTAATATCAGACCAGTTGTACCACTCTGCAATGACCGCACCTTTGGTCTAAAACTAGGTCTGCTTAATATAAGATCTCTCACACCTAAAGCCGTCATTGTTAATGAAATTATTACTGATCACCACTTTGATGCTCTGTGTCTAACAGAGACGTGGATTAGACCTGAAGAGTACTTAGCTTTAAATGAATCCATAGCATAGGTGGAGGCATAGCAACCATTTACACCAATACTTTAGGAATAAACCAGAAAGCAGACCGTAGTTTCTCTTCCTTTGAAATTCAGTTTCTTAATGTTAGCAATTGAGGAACAAATGAGAGCTCATTTTCGCTCATCATAATCTACAGGCCACCGGGGCCTTACTCTGAGTTTTTACAGGAATTTACTGACCTGTTATCTAGTTTAGCATAACAATAACAATCTCGATTAAAGTAATAATTGTTGGAGATTTTAATATCCACATAGACAAACCACAGGATCCGCTAAGTAAGGCATTTGTATCTATTTTAGACTGTTTTGGCTTCACTCAAAATATTATGGGGCCTACTCACTACTGTAACCACACTCTAGACTTAATATTGACCTTAGGTATAGACATGAAGCATTTGGCCATCCTTCCCCAGACCGCAGCAGTGTCAGATCACTACTTAATCTCATATGAAATCAGTTTTAGTCGTAATATATATTCATCCACACGCTATAGTGTTAAACGTACTATAACATCGTTTACACCTAATAGCTTTATTGAAAACCTTCCAGATCTATTGTCCTTAATTAGTTGTCTGTCTGAACCTAATGAATTAGATATGCTGACTAAATGTTTGGAAGACACTTTTCGCTCTACTTTAGATAATGTGGCTCCAATAAAAAGTAAAAGAATAAGGCAGAAAAGGCTCGCTCCATGGTACAATGACCATACTCGAGCTATGAAACAGACTATCAGGCGATTAGAGTGTAAATGGCATCAGACTAAACTTGAGGTTTTCCAATCTGCCTGGAAGGAGAGTCTTATAGACTATAGAAAAGCACTAAAGTCAGCACGTTCAGCCTATCTCTCGTCAATGATTGAAAATAACAAGAATAATCCTAGGCTACTATTCAGTACTATCTCTAAATTGACTAATAATCAAGCAACTACTGAAGCCCAGATACCGTCAGCCTACAGCAGCATTAACTTCATGAACTTCTTCAATAATAAAATTCAATCGATTAGGCACCAAATTCAAAATGCGCAGCTAACAAGTGCAGTGTCCTATAAACCTAATCTAGATCTAGAGTGCAGTATAACCACTACAGAGACGCTGGAGTCTTTTACTTTACTCCAACAAACAGAGCTTGTCCAAATTATTTCAGCCTCGGCTGTGTTCCAAAATCTCAAAATTAGGTGTAATTAAACCCCTAATAAAGAAACCTAGTCTTGACCCCTCTGAGTTATCAAACTATAGACTTATTTCAAATCTTCCCTTTTTATCAAAAGTTTTAGAGAAAACCTTGGCAAAACAATGATGTTCCCATCTGTATAGAAGTAATATACATGAAAAATTTCAGTCTGGCTTCAGGCCTCACCATAGTACTGAAACAGCGTTAGTGAAAATTGTAAATGATCTTTTATTATCCGCTGACAAAGGAAACATATCCTTACTGGTTTTACTCGATCTTAGTGCAGCTTTTGACACAATAGACCATTCCATTCTATTAGACAGGCTTGAGAAACTAGTAGGAGTGACAGGTAAAGCTTTCGTGGTTCAAATCTTACCTTAGTGATGCTTTGAGTTTGTTAATGTAAATGGTGAACCAATGGTGAACTTCCTTTTACTAAATTCGGACAAAACAGAAGTTCTTCTTCTTGGTCCAAAAGCTGCCAGGAATAATCTGCCTACGTTTACTCTTAATCTCGATAGTTTCTCAGTTGCACCAGGCACATCTGTAAAAAGTCTTGGTGTCACGATCGATCCCGATCTGGCCTTCGATGAGCATATTACCATTATTACCAGAATAGCTTTCCTCCACCTGCGTAACATCGCTAAATTAAGAAATGCACTGTCGCTACAGGATGCAGAAACGTTCGTTCACGCCTTTATCACATCCAGGTTAGATTACTGTAACGCTCTGCTTTCTGCTTGTTCCAGCCAAAACCTTAACAAGCTTCAGTTCGTCCAGAACGCTGCAGCCAGAGCTCTCACCAAAACCAGGAAATTTGACCACATTAGCCCAATTTTGTGTACCTTACATTGGTTGCCAGTTAAATTCCACATTGAGTACAAAATTCTTCTACTGACATATAAAGCTTTGAATGGCCTTGCTCCTCAGTACCTCAGTGACCTTATTTCCTATTATCAACCGACACGCCCACTTAGATCACAAGGTGCTGCTCATTATTAGTACCCAGAATAAATAAAGTTACGTCAGGGGGAGGAGCCTTTTCATACAAAGCCCCCCAGCTTTGGAATAACCTACCAGTCTGTGTTGGGACTCAGACACAGCCTCCATCTTTAAGTCTAGGCTAAAAACGTACCTGTTTAGTCGAGCCTTTGGTTAATTTGTTTTCCTGTTAGAATAAGGCGCAGATCTGTCCTGCGGTAATCTGGGAATGTTGGTACTGAACTAACTATCTGTACCTTCTTTCCTTCGCAGCTCCTCAACCAGCTTCAACCAACGCTAACGGCATTCCAAGTCTGGTGATGCCCTTCAGAGTCACTCCTGAGACTTTTGAGATCTCAAGACCCCCATCTGAGGTGTTTGCTGACAAAATGGATCTGTTCTCCAAAGTAATGCTGAAGAGACACCAGAAAGTGACTCACACAGCTCTGAAGAACTCAATATATCTCCAATCATTTCCATGGATGCTCTCCGTTGTTGCGTACGTGCAATATTACACAAAGTACAGGGGATTTCATCCACTGGGGTCCATGGATCTCCTCTCTTAATTGATGAGGACCAGGTCCAGAATGTTATGGGCATGGTCAAAGGAATTTTATCCCTTTTCACTGCTGTCACAGTGGAAGATGGAGAGCATGCTCTCCAAAAACTTCACCGCTCCATCGTTGATGCTGTGTACGCAGAGCTTGTTCAGAGAATTAGATCCAAAAATCAGCTCATTGAAGCAGTAAAAGCCCAGAGTGAGCTGTTGGCAGGATCTCTGGCTGTTTCCATCGTCAGGGCAATTAAGAGTGCAGACCCTAAAGACTTGTACCGTCCTGCATCGGTTGAGTCTGGTTCCTCTCCCACTATCAAAGAGGAACCTTTGGTCTCCAGCCAGACCATTGACAATGTTTTGTTATCAGGCCATGTCTCAAGCAGAGGAGAACATAAATTTGAAGCTCAAGAACATCTTCCATCTCAAGATGCCAAAACTCAGCATCTTCAAAAAGGTAAGAATTATTTTAAAGTAGTTTTAATGTTGTGCTATTTTGTCCCAGTAACATTATGTACATCATATTATTAACATGCTGTTATATGCATTATTAATATTAACACTTTGAATTGTGGTGAGACTTAAATGATTACAAGTTTGATGATATGATCAATTTCTCACATCACAGAAATCCAGAAAGGACGATAACGCTGGTCAATCTTCAGATCAGGACCATTTGCAGAGTCGCCGCACTGCTGATATGAGTAAGTTTACATGGTTAATTAAATTCATGTGTAGTTTAGATTTAGTGAAGTTTGAGATAAATGGCAATATAACTTTAAAACAGGCACTACATATTTAGTAAAATAGCCATTTCCATTATTTGATATGCAAACACTGAATGTGAAATCCTCTTTCTGCAGGTGGATCCAACAGTGTGCCGTCAAAAAAGGAGAAGCCTAGGAGAGCGTCCATTTGTTCCAGGATGTTCTGCTGGTTTAGGAAAATCAGCTGCCTTGGGCCCCTTTAAGCTCATTCATTTCCATTAACATCTTCATAATCTCTCTTCGTGCTCCCGTCAGGCTGAATCCTGCCAGAACACAAAATCACCTATCACGGTTCTCCTGACGACACCCAGGTTTACTTCACTCTCTCACCAAAAGACTGTGGTCCCATAGATACTTTGTGTCGGTGCTCAGAGCAAATCCAGTCGACCAGAGGAGGATGGGTTCCCCTTTTGAGTCTTGGTTCCTCTCAAGGTTTCTCCCTCTTGCTCTTAGGGAGTTTTTCCTTGCCACCGTCGCCCTCGGCTTGCTCATCAGGGGCTCGGACCTGGATTTTCTCTGAACCTGCTTTGTGACGCTTGTTGTAAAAAGTGCTGTAGAAACAGATCTTGAATTCAACAAAATTCTGCCAAAAACTGACCCAAAGCCGCGTATAATAAATATATGAAATGATCTCTTAAAAACATCAGCCGTCCAAAATTAAGTTTAAATTTAACTTAAAGTTGCAGTTTTTTTGTTCATTTGTTTTGGTTTTTTTTATTTCCCCTCCTTTTTTTAGCACTTTGGAAAGTTTGAACTGCCCTTTTACAAATAAACATGTAATGAATAAATTTGCCTCCTGAAATCTTAACTAAATCTTCAAATACATGATTTACATGTAGAATAAAGGCTTTTACTCTTTGTTTACATTACAAATGTTTGTTAAATAAAACAGTAATAGGTGATGTGGGTCTATCTATCTATCTATCTGTTAACATGTCTTTTAGTTTCCAATTAAGAGATGATTCTGGGTGAAGGTGTTCATGGTGTAGGGAGCAGGGTGTAGGGCACAGGCTGTAGGATGCAGTAAGTAGGGAGCAGGGTGTAGGGCACAGGCTGTAGATGCAGTAAGTAGGGAGCAGGGTGTGGACGTGAACTCTTCCTCATTTTTTCTTTTTTATTTCATTTGACTCGCTTATAAAAGCCACACTTACAAAAAAGTCTTACAAAAATCGAAGCTTGTAAAATTAGGCTTTAATACTCATTCAAACACTTTACTGTCCCTCAGGAGGAGCTACACCAGAGTGCCTGCTGATATTTGAAGGAGAGCTCCACTGACTTTTCAAAAGTTCTGCATAATTAAGTGGTTAAGATGTAAACAGAGTCATTCAGAGTGGTTTGGTGTGAAACGCTCTGTTCTAGAGAAACTTGGAGTCAGAGCTGTTCACAGTGGTGGTGATAGGAACCAGACGTCCACCTCTAAAAGCTCCCTCGCAGAAAGTTACTACATGAAATGGTTATGAATTCACTGCCTGATGACCGACACATTATTTTACCTTAGTTTTGAGAAAGTTTTGGCCTAAAATGTCTTGTTAATCCATTCGTGGTGGAGGGATACATGCAGGACGTCGTGAGGCAAAACAGTCCACCCAAAACTTATCATTTTCAGATTTATGACTATTTTCCCAAAATTAACATTCCATATGAACTCAGAAGACTCGTGTAGGTTCACTGGTGGTTTTGAATAGAAATTAAAATGTCTATATTTGTGTTGTAGTCATGGCAACACCTGGTTCCTATCACCACCACTGTAAAGAAACCTGAACCTGAAGCCTCGTTAAGCTTTGACTTTGCAGATCAGTTAAAAGTGCTTTTGTGACTTTTTAAATCAATCAATCAATCAACCAATCAATCAACCAATCAATCAACCTTTATTTTGGCTCAGAAGTACATTGAGGGTGACCTTCATTTACAGTGTAGCCGAGCAAATTAAACAGAGACTGAAAAAGTTGAAGTGAAATTGATCAACTAGAACGAGTGAAAATCAGCAAAACAAAAAGACGTATAAAACAATAAATACATAAATATTAATGTAATAATAAATAATAACGGCTGAAATAGGAAACAGGCAGAACCATTTCTCCATGTAAAGAAACATAAAAGCATTGAAATGGTTCTCTATATAACTCCTGGTTCTAAACAGAACCATTCCCTTTGTTAAAGAATCCTTAAAGAACCATCCTTTTTAAAAGTGTACTTACATAAAAATAGCCGAATAATTTCACTGAATTCTCTCGAAAATTGTTCTAATCGATCATATATGATATAATATTGATGCAGTTGAATCACCTCCTCCAGATTAATGTGCTTCAGTCTGGATAAAGTCCCAGCTGGCATTTCAACGTTTATTCACGGTTGAATCAACGTCACAGATCATGGTTGAAACAACGTTGGATTATGTTTCGATTTTGAAAGATGAATCAACGTTGATATCGCGACGTTGTTTCAACGTCTTACCTTTCAACATTGAGTCTCCCAGATAGCAAAAATCAGTTGGGCCACATCTAGGCTGAATACTGCATACCGAGCTTAAACCTCGTCGGCCGAGACTTTTGTATCTGGTTTGGTTTGTATCTCGGCCCAATTCTGGCCCAAATGCTCGGCTCACATCCGGATACGTTGTGCTATTAACACTCCCAGCTGGCTAAATATAGTCAATTTACTTCTATATAGTTTCTGCATAAATCTGAATCTCTAGAACTACATGTACCTCAACCAAAAGCACAGCATTTGCTCAGATGTAGATTAACATGAACTTTTATTCTGAAATAACAGAACAGAATCCAGACAACAATAAAAAGAAAACCAAGTGACCCAAATCCCCGATGAACACAGTACAGCACAGGTGAACACAGCTGAACAATCAACAGTCTGCCACAGTTTTAATGTGCATCATCATCTATTAAGCTAGTATGTAGTGTATCATGCCTTGTAACACAATCTTAAAGCTCACCTGTTTTCACCTGTATGCATGCATGAATTTCAGTGACAACACTAAAAATCATATGGAAACAACTGATTTAATGGTCTTACATAAATATACAGTTCAGGCCTCCAACACTAACAAAATGGAATAGTCAGTGCAGAAAGGGAAACAGTTAACATACCAATAAACAGGTGTTAAAGAAAAATACACACCAAACTGAAATGTGCAGTACACCACACACACACACACACACACACACACACAGCCACTTTATCATTTACATCTACCTTGTATTCACTCATTTTCCATTTAATCAGGTTCACCAATATGGGAGCACTTTGTAGTTCTACAGTTACAGACTGTAGTCCATCCATTTCTCTGCATACATTGTTGGCCCCCTTTTACCCTGTTCTTCAGTGGTCAGGACCCCCAGGGACCCTCACAGAGCAGGTACTGTTTGGGTGGTGGATCATTCTCAGCACTGCAGTAACACTGACGTGGTGGTGGTGTGTTAGTGTGTGTTGTGCTGGTCTGAGTGGATCAGACACAGCAGTGCTGCTGGAGTTTTAAACACCTCAGTGTCACTGCTGGACTGAGAATAGTCCACCAACCAAAAACATCCAGCCAACAGCGTCCTGTGACCACTGATGAAGGACTAGAGGATGACCAACACAAACTGTGCAGCAGCAGATGAGCTATCGTCTCTGACTTTACATCTACAAGGTGGACTGAGAAGGTAGGAGTGTCTAATAGAGTGGACAGTGAGTGGACACAGTGTTTAAAAACTCCAGCAGCACTGCTGTGTCTGATCCACTCGCACCCGCACAACACACACACCACCACCACGTCAGTGTTACTGCAGTGCTGAGAATGACCCACCACCCAAACAGTACCTGCTCTGTGAGGGTCCCTGGGGGTCCTGACCACTGAAGAACAGGGTAAAAGGGGGCTAACAAAGTATGCAGAGAAACAGATGGACTACAGTCTGTAACTGTAGAACTACAAAGTAAGTGGAGCTGATAAAATGGACAATGAGCGTAGAAACAAGGAGGTGGTCAGGATGTTACGCCTGATGGGTGTAAATCTTTTTCACTTATTTTCCTCTTCAATCAGAATGTCCAGTCACTGTGATCTAAAAATAAAATCTGTTTTAAAGTATTTCAAACACCTCTAAACCTGGTCACTGTGTGGTGTGTAGGAGTGATTTATATCCCCATTTTTGTTTGGACTTTGATCAGCCGTGGATTTTCTGTGTTCTTATTAAACTTTTTCCTTTTGATCTTTTCAACATTGCTTTGCTGGACGCTGTCTGGTTACTTTTAGTTTCATTAGAAAAGTAGAAAAAACTGATACTGCTTGATTGTAAATGGTCAGGTGGTGTTTAGTCTGATGAGTGGAGCTGAGAAAGATGCAGCTGATTACTCTCTTTACACACTGGCCAGTTTATTAGAAACACTTGTACTTCCACTTGTACTTCTACCTCACAGCTCCACTATACAGGTGTACACTTACATCTCTTCCTGTTTGCTGTCACTCTCTGCTCATTCATTATTGGCCAGTTTCTGGCCACAGATGTTGAGCATTTATTACTTAGGTCTGTTCAAAGATGATCAGAAACTGGTCACTGATTATGGACTAGAGTAGAGGTCACTAATAGGCGGAGCGCGGTCTGGGTCCGGACTCAGACGCTGTTTACATAGACTGTATTCAACATGTAGCAGAAACAGTTTTGGCCAAACCAATGAAATATAAAAGTCCTTCTGTGGCTCTAAACCAGCTCGCCTGCTGCTTGAAGCTGGAATCGGCTGCCAGAAGATCTCAGATTTGCCCCTAATTCGTCTTTAAATGTTTAAAGTCAGATTCTTCTTTTTATCTTCTGCATCTTTCATACTTTCCGTTTAGACTTTGCACTTCTTTTCAGTTCATTTTAGTTTTTTGTTTCCCCCTTATTTTATTGTACAGTTTTTGTTTTGTTTTTATTCATCACTTTGTAAAGCACTTTGAACTGCCCTTTTAAAATAAACGTGTAGTAAATAAATTTGCCTCCTGAAATCTTAATTAAACCTTCAAAATCATGATTGACATGAGGAGAAAAGGTTTTTACCTTCTGTTTACATCAAAACTGTCTGTCAAAAACAGTCATATGTGATTTGGGTCTGTCTGTCTGTCTATTTATCTAACTATATATGTATTTATCTGTCTATCTATATATCTATCAATCTATCTATCTGCCTATATGTCTATCTCTCTGTCTATACATCTATCTATTTATTTCTCTATTTGTTTGTCTTTGTCTTTCTGTCTAACTATATATGTGTATCTATCTGTCTGCCTTACTGTCTGTCTGTCTATCTATCTATCTATCTATCTATCTGTCTGTCTGTCTGTCTATCTGTCTGTCTGTCTATCTGTCTGTCTTGCAGATGTATTGAGTCAGAGGCAGAAACCAGCAGCTCCTCCTCTTTGATCTTATTCTAAAGAGCTGCTGCGTCTGTTTAGTAAATCACGACACTTTTAACTCCAGAAGAGTTTTTGTGACACAGAACATCAATAACAATAAATCTGCACCAAAATCTGCTCAATATACAGTCATAGAATCACAAACGCGCCAGTCGCTCATAAACACGGTGATGTTTAATGCAGAAACCTTTAGCCAGTGATGTATCAGATGTGGCCTACAGGCAGACACGCCCCCTCACAGTCAAATAAACAGTGACACGAATGAGAAACAGATAAAGGACTAAACATGTAGAATCAAGAACACAGGAAAGATGAGAAGATTAATAATCCTATATCCAGTAAATATACAGTTACTTTCTGTTACATTAGCAATAAAACGGCTTTTCTGCATTTTTCATCCTTTAGGCAACTACAAGTGATGCAGGATGGAACTAACAAAACACTGAATTTCTATATGAATGTTATTATGGTTGAGGTGAAATCACAGCAGATGAACCCTGTAAAACAACACTAGTGACGACTAAGTGCTGACGGTGTTTTGCTTGTAGATACAAGGAGGAGGTTCTTAACCCTTATGTGGTGTTGAGGTCTGTGGGACCCATTTTCAATCTTTACCGAAGGAAAAAATGATGCGATTTATTTTTATTTCAACCTCAGATTCTTGGCCTTTGTTCATTTTCTGTGAAGAACATATAAAATAACCCATTTTGAGTGTCTTCACACTGTTCACCCCCCACACATTTATATTCCACATGTGGTGTTGGGCTGAACCCACGGGGAGTAAAAGTGTGGAGGTGCTGTGTCCTTCACTCTGTTCTCCTCCTACATGGCCTGCTGTTAGTGTGTGTCTGTGTGTGTATGTGTTTGTATATACATATATATATGTGTGTGTGTGTGTGTGTGTGTGTTACAATCCCTCTCCACCTCCCCGTCCTCTCTCTCTCTCTCTCCGTCTCTCTCCCTCTCTCTCTTCTGAGTCAACTCAAACAAAGAAACAAAGAAACACCTACCTTGTGCTTCCACTCACTGGCCACTTTATAAGAAACACACACCTTGTGCTTCCACTCACTGGCCACTTTATCAGAAACACCTACCTTGTACTTCCACTCACTGGCCACTTTATCAGAAACACCACCTTGTGCTTCCACTCACTGGCCACTTTATTAGAAACACCTACCTTGTACTTCCACTCACTGGCCACTTTATTAGAAACACCACCTTGCTTCCACTCACTGGTCACTTTATTAGAAACACACCTCACATTGCACTTTTTAGAAACCCACCCGCTTCACTCATGGCCACTTTATTAGAAACACCCACATTGCACTTCCACTCACTGACCACTTTATTAGAAACACCCTAATGAACAGTGAGCGTCTACAACATGCACTAAACCATTTGACTGACATTGAAACTCCAGCGCTGCATGTATATTAACGCTGTGCTGTCTATTATACTTTCATTGTACGTAATTCATCCACTAGATGGCGACATTTAATTTCAGTGTACAGCAGGAGTGGTAACTCAGACACACAAAGTAAGAACTAGTAGAAAACTGAAGACCTGTCAGTCATTATTTGGAAGTGCTTTGTCTGATCAGATGTAAATGAACGGTAACCAATCAGCATGTGAAGCTAACGGTCATTTCACCATTCTGTATTTCACCAATGGAAAGTTTTTAACATTGAATACTGTTCACACGAGCTCTAAACTCATCACAAAGGGGCTCAGTTACAAACCTCACCCTGCATGAATGGATTAGAAACTACTATTAAGGCCAAAAGTGTCAATCTATCATAAAACAACATTTCATTCCAATGTGTTATCACAAAAACTATCATAAAACAGTGTCTCAGGTATCAGGCAGTGTGTTCATAGCTTTCTGTGAGGGAGCTTTTAGAGGCGGACATCTGGTTCCTATCACCACCACTGTGAACAGTTCTGATTCAAACAGAACATTTCACACAAAACCACGCTGATTTTATGCGACTGAGAAAGGAAAATTCTAACTGAAGTTTCATTCTTAGTGTGTAAACGGTTTGCTAAGATGCTCATTTTCATTTGAAAATGAAGTACAATATTCTCAGAGCTTTATATTTAATTACACTGATCTGCATTCATAATCACTCCAGCTGCTTTCCTGATACGTTTAATCTGCAATGAGAAACTGTCAAACACTAAAAAGACGCGAGGCTGAAGTCAGTTTCTCGTTCGCCAGCTTCTTGTTTGAATTTTCCCGTTCCACCTTAAATGGTGCCTACTACATCAGAATGTAACTGCAGCACCACTTAAGATGAACAAGAAGCTGGTGAGTGAGAAGCGACTTCAAAAGGGCTCATTGTTGAATTTTGTTCTTATTTACATTTTGCACAGCATCTAAACTTTTTTGGAAATGGGGTTGTTTGTGTATATATATACACACATGCTATACTTCGAAAACTATTCGCTCGTCTGCCTTCACACGCATATGAAATTCAGTGAGGTCCCATTCTTAATCCATAGGGTTTAATATGATGTCGGCCCACCCTTTGCAGCTATAACAGCTTCAACTCTTCTGGGAAGGCTTTCCACAAGGGTTAGGAGTGTTTATGGGAATTTTTGACCATTCTTCCTGAAGCGCATTTGTGAGGTCAGACACTGATGTTGGACGAGAAGGCCCGGCTCACAGTCTCCGCTCTAATTCATCCCAAAGGTGTTCTATCGGGTTGAGGTCAGGACTCTGTGCAGGCCAGTCAAGTTCTTCCACACCAAACTCGCTCATCCATGTCTTTATGGACCTTGCTTTGTGCACTGGTGGGCAGTCATGTTGGAACAGGAAGGGGCCGTCCCCAAACATCAGGAGATTTGCACACAATATAAAAGACAACAGGCATTTTCAAATTATCCCAAAAAACAAAAATGGAGACACAAGGTTTTGTACCGACAGCACATGGAAGTTCACTGGTGGTTCTAGACAGTAACTAAGACCCTGGTTCCTATCACCATCACCCACCACTGTAAAGAAATCTGACACTGAAGTTTCTCTACAGTGAACCGTTTCACATCAAACCACTGTGACTGACTTTGTTTACATCTCAGTGATTGAATTATGCATAAATCTAAAATTTGGTGGATCTTCCCTTTAATGACTGACTAATACAGTGAAGCTGTAGAACATGCAGGCGCTGTTTCAGCAGCACCAGGTTCACTAAGTGTAGTCAGTGCGGTTAAACAGCTCCACCTAGTGGAAATGTTTGGAACTGATTAGTTTCATTAGCCAAAGTAACAGCAGCCACCAATGTACCCTTATCATTATACTACACCCTCACAAAAGATGGTTCTTCAAGGGTTCTTTAGTAAAGAAAATGGTTGTATATAGAACCATGAACACTCAAAGAACCCTCTGCATGATTAAAGGGTTCTTTGTATTGTGAAATAGTTCTTCAGACTGATGGAGAACGTGCTGAATATGGTTCTATATAGAACCAGAGCTTGACATTGTTACAGTAGAAACTCTTTTGGGTGCTATATAGAACCCTTTTCAAAAAAGTTCTACATAGAACCATGTACTACTCATTCTCCATCAATCTGAAGAACCCTTTAATGATGCAAAAAGGGTTCTTCTATTCTTACAAGCTTGACATTGCCACAGTAGAACCCTTTTGGGTGCTATATAGAACCCTTTACATAAAGTTTCTACATAGAACCATCTTCAGCACATCCTCCATCAATCTGAAGAACACTTTAACGATGCAAGAAGGGTTCTTCTATTGTTACAAGCTTGATCTCAGCACAGTAGAAGAACCCTTTTAAGTGCTATATAGAACTCTTTACTGACATTTTCTACATAGAACCATCTTCAACACATTCTCCATCAATCTGAAGAACCTTTAACAATGCAGAGAACTCTTAAACATGCAAAGTTTCACACTTAACAATAACACACTCAGACACTAGAGCGCTCTTAAAAACGATGGTTCTTAATAGGTTCTTTCATAAAGAAAAGGTTTTATGTAGACCCATATACAACACATTCTCCATCAGTCTAAAGAACCCTTTATTGATTCAAAAACACTTCAGTTATACAAAGGGAGTGTTTATGGTTCTGTACAGAACCATTTTCTTTACTAAAGAGCTCTTGAAGAACCATCCTTTTTAAGAGTGTTGTAACAATGGAAGACATTGTTTGGGTGCTTTATAGAACCCATTTTAAAAAGGTTCTATATAAAACTATCTATAGCACATTCATGCACATTCTCCATCAATCTAAAGAACCCTTTAATGATGCACAGAACGTTTCAATAATACAAAGAGTTCTTTGAGTGTTTATGGTTCTATATAGAACCTTTTTGAAAAGGGTTCTTCTGTTGTTACAAGCTTGACATCACCACAGTAGAAGAACATTTTTGGGTGCTATTTAGAACCCTTTTCAAAAAGGTTCTTTATAGATCTACCACACATTCTCCATCAATCTGAAGAACCTTTAACAATGCAATGATCACACAAAGGGTTCTTTGTTTATGGTTCTATATAGAACAGTTTTCTTAACTAAAGAACTCTTGAAGAATCACAATTAAAGAAGTCTTTGTATCATGAAAGCGTTCTTCAGATTGATGGACAGTGTGCTGTAGATGGTTCTACATAGAACCTTTTTGAAAAGGGTTTTATATAGCACCAAAAAGGGTTCTTCTATCATTACAGGCTTGACATCGTAACAACAAAAGATCCCTTTTTGGTGCTGTATAAAACCCTTTTCAAAAAGGTTCTATGTAGAACCATCTACAGCACACTGTCCATCAATCTGAAGAACGCTTTATTGATGCAACGAATGCACCAACTATACAAAGGGTTCTTTGAGTGTTCATGGTTCCATGTAGCACAATTTTCTTTACTAAAGAACTCTTGAAGAACCATCATTTGTAAGAGTGTTGTAACAATAGAAGAACCTTTTTGGGTGCCATATAGAACCCTTTTCAAAAAGTTTCTATGTAGAACCATCTAGAGCACATTCATGCACATTCTCCATCAACCTGAAGAACCCTTTAATGACGCACAGAACGCTTCAATTATACGAAGGGTTCTTTGTTTATGGTTCTATGAAGAACCATTTTATTTACTAAAGAACCCTTGAAGAACCATCTTTTAAGTGTGAAAATGAATTTAATCATTTTTAAATTTCAGTTTGAGCACAAACGTGAAAAAATGTATCAAACCGATCAAACCATACAGATAAATACGTTTCATCACTTAATTGATCATATAAATCTGGTCATTTGGTCAAACGTGAGTATCGATTTTTAACAAAGCAACATCTAAAATATTGTGAATAAAAGTGAAAATGATATTTAAACAGATATTCATTCAAGGCAGTTATACAAACTACACAAACAGTCAGAAAAGGTTCTGTGGCTTTATTATTATTACAGTGTGGAATTTAATAAACTAAATTCCTTTTCATACAAAATTTGGGTTTGAATGGATTAACAAGTAGCTACATGGTTCAAAACCACAGCTAATCAATCTATGAGAACAATAATAGAACCAAAATATTAAGAACCAAAGTAATGTTAATGTGTCATCATGTGTGCTGATGCGGCCCCAGTGAGTATTTACAGGTCTGGGCCGAGTGTACGTTACATTTGGCATCTGGAGAGTCGGCAAAAGGAGCTCGGACCAGCTCCCATATGTGCTCGGGCCCATGCATGCAGGCTGCTGATTATGGATACATCTCAAATGGCTTCCTGCTCCCTGCGTAGTGCACTATGTAGGTCTTGAAATAACGGCTCCTGAAACCAAACAGGGCATAATATGTCTAACAAAGAGCGCATGGATTCAGTCCGGTGTGAATTCCCTGGACAGCTATTTAGATGAAGAAGTCAGAGTTTCTTAAATGACGTAGTGCACTAACTATATAGGGAGTAAGATCCCATTTGAGACTCAGCCTGTCTCGGCAATATCGCAGTAAGTCCACTATTTACAGTGTTTATTTATTAAGAAACAAACACTGCAATGTTGTATTTTATTGTAATTAAATGTGGTAAATTAAGGATTTCTATTTGGAAAAGCTTCATTTATTCACTGCTTACACTAAAATATCACTGATGACGTGTCAATTGGCGCGAAAACGTAGATGTGAGTTATATAAGAGCCCACCTTCCCTGGACTTCTCCCTTTCCAGCTGGACTTCAGCAGAGGCTGCTTCGCTTCCAGTGAGTTTAATTATGTGTTTGGCAGAACCTGAGTTAAAATGACTTTAGAGTAGCCTAAACAGTTTCCAGTAGCGATCTAATATTAACACAAATGAATAAAAAGCTTTGTATTGAAAGGGAGCTAGCTAACTTAAGCCCTTTGAATAGTGTATAGCTGTTCGTTAGCTGGTTGGCGTTATCCACACACTGCAGCGCGATTTCTGTAAATACTTGCTTTAAACGGTTTCTACTTTATTTATAAGGACCATCACACCGAATTTCGCTAGCTAACGTTGCCATAATGGCGCGAAAACGCATCAATGTTGTGTTCCCGGGCGTTTTACAGTGAAGCTAATGTTAGCTAGGTAGCTAAGCTAAAATCAGCTTGAAGTGAACTAACTTACAGTGCACAGCATCATTAGCTCCTTCAGCCTTCCATCTAGTTATTACACATTTATTAATGTTCGTTTATATTTCCGCACTGAAAGATTAATTCATGTAGGACAACTTTTATCTGTTATAACTAGCTAGCTAGCTTAGCTGTTCCTAGCTAGCTTAGCATCACAGGGCAGGTCCCCCGAATTATCTTGTGCCATAAATAAAAAACCTGCTTAATTTGTTGGTTTGTGAGTGTCGAAAAAGAACTGCTAGACATTTGAATGCTTTCTGTGTTCACGGATGATGATTTTGTTCTTGTTTTTTTACAGGCTGGAAAACGCAGAGTGGGGTAAGGTGAGGCTTTTTATATGTTATATTTATTTATATATATTTATATATAAAATGAAGAGGATGCTCCAACTGTGATGGTGGGAAAGCGATTGTAAAGCTTCTCCAGCAGGGGACGCTGTTAACCCACAAGAAACAGCCACGAACCCCAGCAGGCTGTAACCAACACGCGTGTTTGCGGTAATAAAGGCGGGACTTAACGATTTTCGTTAAAACAGTTAATGTTTAATAAAGTAAATAAACACAAACTAGAGTAGAAAGTAGGTTAAAGCAGATAATGTGAAGATTTTTAGATATCACCCAAGTCTACAATATTATTATATATTATATATAATAAATCATGTAATATTAATTCATAATATTATTTAATATTTTTAAATATTTTAAATAAATCATTTAATATTAACAGCATGTCAGCTAAAGATACAGGTCTAAGCAGCTGCAGACCATGTTTTTCACTTATCAGCTGCTGTTCAAACTGAACATGTCTGCTGATTAGCGCAGGAGAGCGGAGGAAACAAACAACATTTTTCTAAAACAGTTATTGAAATTGTGTGTGTATACTTCATTAAGTACACGTACTTGAATCTACACTCATTGTCCATTTTATCAGCTCCCATATTGATATAGAAGCGTATCAGTAGCAAAACTATAATGAAAATGTTGTATGTAAAATGGCAATTTATTTGTGTGTTTGCAGTTTCCCATGCATATATGCAATGCTGGGCTCAAAATAAAAATTCAGATTCAGTTAAGCCAGATTAGTTTGTCGTATGGTACACTAGTATTGACGTTTCATTTACACCAAGATTCAGATGTTTTATGAGTAGCTTTATTTAAATTATGATGTATTTCTAGAGGTGTTTAGTTATGTTTCATATAATTGTGCAACTTTGGAGTCAGAATGAAAATTACTATAATTTTATGCATTTAAACTGTTTAATAATGCTTCAACTAGCACTTCAACTTGGAACTGTTGTCAGAGCCCCATGCCTGCTCACAGGTTAGTGCAGAGCCCCACACCTATCCACAGCTTAGAGCAGAACCCCACACCTATCCACAGCTTAGAGCAGAACCCCACACCTATCCACAGCTTAGAGCAGAACCCCACACCTATCCACAGCTTAGAGCAGAACCCCACACCTATCCACAGCTTAGAGCAGAACCCCACACCTATCCACAGCTTAGTGCAGAACCCCACACCTATCCACAGCTTAGTGCAGAGCCCCACACCTATCCACAGCTTAGTGCAGAGCCCCACACCTATCCACAGCTTAGTGCAGAGCCCCACACCTATCCACAGCTTAGAGCAGAGCCCCACACCTATCCACAGCTTAGTGCAGAGCCCCACACCTATCCACAGCTTAGTGCAGAGCCCCACACCTATCCACAGCTTAGTGCAGAGCCCCACACCTATCCACAGCTTAATGCAGAGCCCCACACCTATCCACAGCTTAGTGCAGAGCCCCACACCTATCCACAGCTTAGTGCAGAGCCCCACACCTATCCACAGCTTAGAGCAGAACCCCACACCTCTCCACAGCTTAGAGCAGAACCCCACAGCTATCCACAGCTTAGAGCAGAACCCCACAGCTATCCACAGCTTAGTGCAGAACCCCACACCTATCCACAGCTTAGAGCAGAACCCCACACCTATCCACAGCTTAGTGCAGAGCCCCACACCTATCCACAGCTTAGTGCAGAGCCCCACACCTATCCACAGCTTAGTGTAGAGCCCCACACCTATCCACAGCTTAGTGCAGAGCCCCACACCTATCCACAGCTTAGTGCAGAGCCCCACACCTATCCACAGCTTAGTGCAGAGCCCCACACCTATCCACAGCTTAGTGCAGAGCCCCACACCTATCCACAGCTTAAGCTAGCTAGAGCAGCCCCACACCTATCCACAGCTTAGTGCAGAGCCCCACACCTATCCACAGCTTAGTGCAGAGCCCCACACCTATCCACAGCTTAGTGCAGAGCCCCACACCTATCCACAGCTTAATGCAGAGCCCCACACCTATCCACAGCTTAGTGCTAGAGCCCCACACCTATCCACAGCTTAATGCTGAGCCCCACACCCATCCACAGATTAATGCTGAGCCCCACACTTATCCACAGCTTAATGCTGAGCCCGGACGTGGGCCCATGAAATGAATACCAGCTGACGGTACTCGGCCCGAATGTGAGCCTTGAGAATTGGGCCTAGATTTAAACCGAATCTGGGCCGATGAGATTCAGGCATGGCATGCGGCATTTGGGCCAGAAGTGGCCTGACTGATTTTTGCTATCTGGGTCAATATGTAACTATGCCTGGCTAACTAGCTAAGCTAACGTTAGCTCTCCTAACTGACTAAACTGAGTAAACAAGGCTGAAACCACCTTCCTAGCTAAGGTGACTCGAATTTTCCCGTTCCACCGTAAATAGTGCAGCAGTTCCATTCTGCCCCCTTAAACTGGCCTCACGCACCAGAGTGTAACTGCTGCACCATTTAAGGTGGAACGAGAAGTAATAAATATGTAAGGGGGCGGTGGAGATCGTATCTGCAGTGTCTGAGATTAAATCTCAGATTTAATCAGTTAGAAAATAAAAGCATCTCACAGTGAGAGCAGCGTTTAACAGTACAAATACATGTAGCGTCATTATGCGAGTAGTGAGCTCTGCTGTCTGACGCAGCCGCCTAACACGATATACACTGTAGAAATGCAGGCTGTGTCTCAAATTGCTTTATGCTCCCTCTGTAGTGCATGTCAGACGATGGAATCTACACCGAAATAGTGAATTATATGCCCAATAAGAAGTCGTGCAGCCTGTGGCTGAATCCCAAATGGCTCTCTGTTTTACATACAGCGCCCTGTTTGGATGTAGAAGCCATTATTATGTGAGCTACGTAGTGCACTAGATAGGGTGTAGGGAGCGATTTGAGACAGAACTAAAAAGAGAATGCGCTCGTTCGTCCCGCTGAAAGGCTGGAGTCTGTTTGTGTCTTATCAAAACAAAAGGCTGCTGTGGGACGAAGTTGGTGTGACGGTTTAATCTGGTAGGTTTAGCTGCAGTTCAGTTCCCTGATTTCTTGTGTTTTTTGTGTGTTTTTAAATCTCAGGACAGTCCACCATGGCAGAGGAAGCGCTCCGTAACGCAGCAGCAGGTTCTCTCCCAGAACCTGATGACTCTGCTTTGTCCCATTTCCTACAGAGCCTGACTGATCGGTATGTAC
Organism: Colossoma macropomum; assembly: GCF_904425465.1. Lineage (NCBI taxonomy): Eukaryota > Metazoa > Chordata > Actinopteri > Characiformes > Serrasalmidae > Colossoma > Colossoma macropomum. The sequence continues at coordinate 58,296 of NW_023495195.1, read as the reverse complement.
TCAGCACTGAGTGGTGCAGCCAGGAATTACTCAAATGTACACTGTCAAATACAAACATACAAATATCCAGCACCATGTACAAATGTATTTACAGGTACACAGATATGAAATATACATGTGAATGATATTACTACGCATAAGGAATAAAACACATATATGGCATTTATTATGGCTTATCTTCCATTACAGCTGTGTTGCTAGCAGGTTAGCTTTCAAATTATTAATGTTATGGTAACAGATCTGAATCCTGATTGGTTAATCCTGATTCTTTAGCTGCTGGTAGCCAATAAAATGTGATGAAACAAGCTAACAGACATGACATTTCCCTCTAGGGTGGTTAAATAGACAAGACTCAATAATGATGAATCTGTTGACATTTATGATCATTTTAGTGCAAAAGTCGCTGTCTCTGTTACATCAGCACTAAATGGCTGTTCTGCATTATCTTTTATCTTTCAGGCAACTACAAGTCATACTTGGTGGGATGCATCAAATGGTGAGCTTTTATAATTCAAATACAGTTAATTTATATTTTTATTTTAATATCATTATTGTGAAATCCCAGCAGATGAACCCTGTAAGGCAATGCTAGTGATGACTAATCCTGTCAATATGTTCTTTTACTTGTAGTTCACGAGGGACAAAATCACCATAATGAACATGGCCATTGAGAACATTGTGCCCACATTGTCAGAGTCATGGTTCCCAAAGTTCATGAAGTTCTGAATGTTGATGTCGGGTCTCTTTTCCTTGCGAGACCCGGGTCTTCAAACCATTCTCTGGAGTCAGTCACCAAAGAAGTTATGAACGTCATACATGGAAAAGACTGAGCTCACTGACACACCTCTCCCTCTTATTTTTGTCTTCTCCCTCTCTTTTTCTCTGTCTCTCTCACAGATACTTCCTCAGCCCATCCATCATGGTGTCCGCCCAAGAACGAGCCCTCCAGACCCTGAGCTCAGAGTGGGCCCAGCTGGACCAGCAGATCACTGCCCTCCTGAAGAAACAGGACGAGCTCCTTCAGCGGAAGTCGATGCTTGAAGCCACCCGGGAAGTTTCCCCCTCTGTTCCAGCCTCATCTTTCCGCACGGTGGGAGACGCCATTCTCACGCCAGCCCCACATGGACCCTGGGAACGCCAGCGCCGCAAAGGGCCTTGCAGACCAGCCGATCTTCACCTCCTGCAACCGTTTCGCTGCCCTCAGTTCACCGCCTACGCCCTCACCAACGTCTCGGGCCTCCTGGCCGCCCGCCCCAGCGCCTCGTCCCTCTACACAGGACTCTTTACGTTATCGGTAGTTCTGTTGTCCGCCACATAAAAGTAAAGGTTAAAAATACCCATGCCACTGTCTCTTGTCTTCCAGGTGCACGTGTTGTAGACATAGCCAAGCGTCTCCCCTCGGCTCTCAGCAGACGCAACGCCTTCGGGGCCGTGGGTATCCATGTCGGGACCAACGACATCCTCGCCCGACGTAGTGAGGTCCTGAAGGAGCACTACCAGACGCTGCTAGACACCGCCAGGAAGAAGACGGACGCCAGGATCGTCATCTCCGGACCGCTTCCCACGTACAGGAGGGGATCCGAGCGCTTCAGCAGGCTCTTCGCGCTGCAGTCCTGGCTCCGCGGTTGGTGCGCCTTCAACGGCTTGGGCTACGTGGACGACTGGGCCTCGGAACATCGAGAGGGCCATCCACTGACTACACAGCGAAGGCCACGTAAGTAGCGCCAACAATAGAAACGCTACAGCTTATAATGCTAGTGTTAGTACTGAAAATAAGACGATTACTAGCACTTATACTGTAAATAAGGCAAGTGCTGATAAAAATACTTATTCTATAATTACAAATGCTCATAGGTTTCTCCCAATTGAGACGGTGTCTGTTCCCCGAATAAAACAAAGCATCAAAAAGCCTTGAAATGTTTGCTCTAGTAACTTTAATATCAGACCAGTTGTACCACTCTGCAATGACCGCACCTTTGGTCTAAAACTAGGTCTGCTTAATATAAGATCTCTCACACCTAAAGCCGTCATTGTTAATGAAATTATTACTGATCACCACTTTGATGCTCTGTGTCTAACAGAGACGTGGATTAGACCTGAAGAGTACTTAGCTTTAAATGAAGCCATAGCATAGGTGGAGGCATAGCAACCATTTACACCAATACTTTAGGAATAAACCAGAAAGCAGACCGTAGTTTCTCTTCCTTTGAAATTCAGTTTCTTAATGTTAGCAATTGAGGAACAAATGAGAGCTCATTTTCGCTCATCATAATCTACAGGCCACCGGGGCCTTACTCTGAGTTTTTACAGGGATTTACTGACCTGTTATCTAGTTTAGCATAACAATAACAATCTCGATTAAAGTAATAATTGTTGGAGATTTTAATATCCACATAGACAAACCACAGGATCCGCTAAGTAAGGCATTTGTATCTATTTTAGACTGTTTTGGCTTCACTCAAAATATTATGGGGCCTACTCACTACTGTAACCACACTCTAGACTTAATATTGACCTTAGGTATAGACATGAAGCATTTGGCCATCCTTCCCCAGACCGCAGCAGTGTCAGATCACTACTTAATCTCATATGAAATCAGTTTTAGTCGTAATATATATTCATCCACACTCTATAGTGTTAAACGTACTATAACATCGTTTACACCTAATAGCTTTATTGAAAACCTTCCAGATCTTTCGTCCTTAATTAGTTGTCCGTCTGAACCTAATGAATTAGATATGCTGACTAAATGTTTGGAAGACACTTTTCGCTCTACTTTAGATAATGTGGCTCCATTGAAAAGTAAAAGAATAAGGCAGAAAAGGCTCGCTCCATGGTACAATGACCATACTCGAGCTATGAAACAGACTATCAGGCGATTAGAGCGTAAATGGCATCAGACTAAACTTGAGGTTTTCCAGTCTGCCTGGAAGGAGAGTCTTATAGACTATAGAAAAGCACTAAAGTCAGCACGTTCAGCCTATCTCTCGTCAATGATTGAAAATAACAAGAATAATCCTAGGCTACTATTCAGTACTATCTCTAAATTGACTAATAATCAAGCAACTACTGAAGCCCAGATACCGTCAGCCTACAGCAGCATTAACTTCATGAACTTCTTCAATAATAAAATTCAATCGATTAGGCACCAAATTCAAAATGCGCAGCTAACAAGTGCAGTGTCCTATAAACCTAATCTAGATCTAGAGTGCAGTATAACCACTACAGAGACGCTGGAGTCTTTTACTTTACTCCAACAAACAGAGCTTGTCCAAATTATTTCATCCTCGGCTGTGTTCCAAAATCTCAAAGTTAGGTGTAATTAAACCCCTAATAAAGAAACCTAGTCTTGACCCCTCTGAGTTATCAAACTATAGACTTATTTCAAATCTTCCCTTTTTATCAAAAATTTTATAGAAAGCCGTGGCAAAACAATGATGTTCCCATCTGTATAGAAGTAATATACATGAAAAATTTCAGTCTGGCTTCAGGCCTCACCATAGTACTGAAACAGCGTTAGTGAAAATTGTAAATGATCTTTTATTGTCCGCTGACAAAGGAAACATATCCTTACTGGTTTTACTCGATCTTAGTGCAGCTTTTGACACAATAGACCATTCCATTCTATTAGACAGGCTTGAGAAACTAGTAGGAGTGACAGGTAAAGCTTTCGTGGTTCAGATCTTACCTTAGTGATGCTTTGAGTTTGTTAATGTAAATGGTGAACCAATGGTGAACTTCCTCTTACTAAATTCGGACAAAACAGAAGTTCTTCTTCTTGGTCCAAAAGCTGCCAGGAATAATCTGCCTACGTTTACTCTTAATCTCGATAGTTTCTCAGTTGCACCAGGCACATCTGTAAAAAGCCTTGGTGTCACGATCGATCCCGATCTGGCCTTCGATGAGCATATTACCATTATTACCAGAATAGCTTTCCTCCACCTGCGTAACATCGCTAAATTAAGAAATGCACTGTCGCTACAGGATGCAGAAACGTTCGTTCACGGCTTTATCACATTAGATTACTGTAACGCTCTGCTTTCTCACCAAAACCAGGAAATTTGACCACATTAGCCCAATTTTGTGTACCTTACATTGGTTGCCAGTTAAATTCCACATTGAGTACAAAATTCTTCTACTGACATATAAAGCTTTGAATGGCCTTGCTCCTCAGTACCTCAGTGACCTTATTTCCTATTATCAACCGACACGCCCACTTAGATCACAAGGTGCTGCTCATTATTAGTACCCAGAATAAATAAAGTTACGTCAGGGGGAGGAGCCTTTTCATACAAAGCCCCCCAGCTTTGGAATAACCTACCAGTCTGTATTCGGGACTAAGACACAGCCTCCATCTTTAAGTCTAGGCTAAAAACGTACCTGGTTAGTCGAGCCTTTGGTTAATTTGTTTTCCTGTTAGAATAAGGCGCAGATCTGTCCTGCGGTAATCTGGGAATGTTGGTACTGAACTAACTATCTGTACCTTCTTTCCTTCGCAGCTCCTCAACCAGCTTCAACCAACGCTAACGGCATTCCAAGTCTGGTGATGCCCTTCAGAGTCACTCCTGAGACTTTTGAGATCTCAAGACCCCCATCTGAGGTGTTTGCTGACAAAATGGATCTGTTCTCCAAAGTAATGCTGAAGAGACACCAGAAAGTGACTCACACAGCTCTGAAGAACTCAATATATCTCCAATCATTTCCATGGATGCTCTCCGTTGTTGCGTACGTGCAATATTACACAAAGTACAGGGGATGTCATCCACTGGGGTCCATGGATCTCCTCTCTTAATTGATGAGGACCAGGTCCAGAATGTTATGGGCATGGTCAAAGGAATTTTATCCCTTTTCACTGCTGTCACAGTGGAAGATGGAGAGCATGCTCTCCAAAAACTTCACCGCTCCATCGTTGATGCTGTGTACGCAGAGCTTGTTCAGAGAATTAGATCCAAAAATCAGCTCATTGAAGCAGTAAAAGCCCAGAGTGAGCTGTTGGCAGGATCTCTGGCTGTTTCCATCGTCAGGGCAATTAAGAGTGCAGACCCTAAAGACTTGTACCGTCCTGCATCGGTTGAGTCTGGTTCCTCTCCCACTATCAAAGAGGAACCTTTGGTCTCCAGCCAGACCATTGACAATGTTTTGTTATCAGGCCATGTCTCAAGCAGAGGAGAACATAAATTTGAAGCTCAAGAACATCTTCCATCTCAAGATGCCAAAACTCAGCATCTTCAAAAAGGTAAGAATTATTTTAAAGTAGTTTTAATGTTGTGCTATTTTGTCCCAGTAACGTTATGTACATCATATTATTAACATGCTGTTATATGCATTATTAATATTAACACTTTGAATTGTGGTGAGACTTAAATGATTACAAGTTTGATGATATGATCAATTTCTCACATCACAGAAATCCAGAAAGGACGATAACGCTGGTCAATCTTCAGATCAGGACCATTTGCAGAGTCGCCGCACTGCTGATATGAGTAAGTTTACATGGTTAATTAAATTCATGTGTAGTTTAGATTTAGTGAAGTTTGAGATAAATGGCAATATAACTTTAAAACAGGCACTACATATTTAGTAAAATAGCCATTTCCATTATTTGATATGCAAACACTGAATGTGAAATCTTCTTTCTGCAGGTGGATCCAACAGTGTGCCGTCAAAAAAGAAGAAGCCTAGGAGAGCGTCCATTTGTTCCAGGATGTTCTGCTGGTTTAGGAAAATCAGCTGCCTTGGGCCCCTTTAAGCTCATTCATTTCCATTAACATCTTCATAATCTCTCTTCGTGCTCCCGTCAGGCTGAATCCTGCCAGAACACAAAATCACCTATCACGGTTCTCCTGACGACACCCAGGTTTACTTCACTCTCTCACCAAAAGACTGTGGTCCCATAGATACTTTGTGTCGGTGCTCAGAGCAAATCCAGTCGACCAGAGGAGGATGGGTTCCCCTTTTGAGTCTTGGTTCCTCTCAAGGTTTCTCCCTCTTGCTCTTAGGGAGTTTTTCCTTGCCACCGTCGCCCTCGGCTTGCTCATCAGGGGCTCGGACCTGGATTTTCTCTGAACCTGCTTTGTGACGCTTGTTGTAAAAAGTGCTGTAGAAACAGATCTTGAATTCAACAAAATTCTGCCAAAAACTCACCCAAAGCCGCGTATAATAAATATATGAAATGATCTCTTAAAAACATCAGCCGTCCAAAATTAAGTTTAAATTTAACTTAAAGTTGCAGTTTTTTTGTTCATTTGTTTTGGGTTTTTTATTTCCCCTCCTTTTTTTAGCACTTTGGAAAGTTTGAACTGCCCTTTTACAAATAAACATGTAATGAATAAATTTGCCTCCTGAAATCTTAACTAAATCTTCAAATACATGATTCACATGTAGAATAAAGGCTTTTACTCTTTGTTTACATTACAAATGTTTGTTAAATAAAACAGTAATAGGTGATGTGGGTCTATCTATCTATCTATCTGTTAACATGTCTTTTAGTTTCCAATTAAGAGATGATTCTGGGTGAAGGTGTTCATGGTGTAGGGAGCAGGCTGTATGATGCAGTAAGTAGGGAGCAGGGTGTAGGGCACAGGCTGTAGGATGCAGTAAGTAGGGAGCAGGGTGTAGGGCACAGGCTGTAGATGCAGTAAGTAGGGAGCAGGGTGTGGACGTGAACTCTTCCTCATTTTTTCTTTTTTATTTCATTTGACTCGCTTATAAAAGCCACACTTACAAAAAAGTCTTACAAAAATCGAAGCTTGTAAAATTAGGCTTTAATACTCATTCAAACACTTTACTGTCCCTCAGGAGGAGCTACACCAGAGTGCCTGCTGATATTTGAAGGAGAGCTCCACTGACTTTTCAAAAGTTCTGCATAATTAAGTGGTTAAGATGTAAACAGAGTCATTCAGAGTGGTTTGGTGTGAAACGCTCTGTTCTAGAGAAACTTGGAGTCAGAGCTGTTCACAGTGGTGGTGATAGGAACCAGACGTCCACCTCTAAAAGCTCCCTCGCAGAAAGTTACTACATGAAATGGTTATGAATTCACTGCCTGATGACCGACACATTATTTTACCTTAGTTTTGAGAAAGTTTTGGCCTAAAATGTCTTGTCAATCCATTCGTGGTGGAGGGATACATGCAGGACGTCGTGAGGCAAAACAGTCCACCCAAAACTTATCATTTTCAGATTTATGACTATTTTCCCAAAATTAACATTCCATATGAACTCAGAAGACTCGTGTAGGTTCACTGGTGGTTTTGAATAGAAATTAAAATGTCTATATTTGTGTTGTAGTCATGGCAACACCTGGTTCCTATCACCACCACTGGAAAGAAACCTGAACCTGAAGCCTCGTTAAGCTTTGACTTTGCAGATCAGTTAAAAGTGCTTTTGTGACTTTTTAAATCAATCAATCAATCAACCAATCAATCAACCTTTATTTTGACCCAGAAGTACATTGAGGGTGACCTTCATTTACAGTGTAGCCGAGCAAATTAAACAGAGACTGAAAAAGTTGAAGTGAAATTGATCAACTAGAACGAGTGAAAATCAGCAAAACAAAAAGACGTATAAAACAATAAATACATAAATATTAATGCAATAATAAATAATAACGGCTGAAATAGGAAACAGGCAGAACCATTTCTCCATGTAAAGAAACATAAAAGCATTGAAATGGTTCTCTATATAACTCCTGGTTCTAAACAGAACCATTCCCTTTGTTAAAGAATCCTTAAAGAACCATCCTTTTTAAAAGTGTACTTACATAAAAATAGCCGAATAATTTCACTGAATTCTCTCGAAAATTGTTCTAATCGATCATATATGATATAATATTGATGCAGTTGAATCACCTCCTCCAGATTAATGTGCTTCAGTCTGGATAAAGTCCCAGCTGGCATTTCAACGTTTATTCACAGATCATGGTTGAAACAACGTTGGATTATGTTTCGATTTTGAAAGATGAATCAACGTTGATATCGCGACGTTGTTTCAACGTCTTACCTTTCAACATTGAGTCTCCCAGATAGCAAAAATCAGTTGGGCCACATCTAGGCTGAATACTGCATACCGAGCTTAAACCTCGTCGGCCGAGACTTTTGTATCTGGTTTGGTTTGTATGTCGGCCCAATTCTGGCCCAAATGCTCGGCTCACATCCGGATACGTTGTGCTATTAACACTCCCAGCTGGCTAAATATACTCAATTTACTTCTATATAGTTTCTGCATAAATCTGAATCTCTAGAACTACATGTACCTCAACCAAAAGCACAGCATTTGCTCAGATGTAGATTAACATGAACTTTTATTCTGAAATAACAGAATCCAGACAACAATAAAAAGAAAACCAAGTGACCCAAATCCCCAATGAACACAGTACAGCACAGGTGAACACAGCTGAACAATCAACAGTCTGCCACAGTTTTAATGTGCATCATCATCTATTAAGCTAGTATGTAGTGTATCATGCCTTGTAACACAATCTTAAAGCTCACCTGTTTTCACCTGTATGCATGCATGAATTTCAGTGACAACACTAAAAATCATATGGAAACAACTGATTTAATGGTCTTACATAAATATACAGTTCAGGCCTCCAACACTAACAAAATGGAATAGTCAGTGCAGAAAGGGAAACAGTTAACATACCAATAAACAGGTGTTAAAGAAAAATACACACCAAACTGAAATGTGCAGTACACCACACACACACACACACACACACACACACACACACACACACACAGCCACTTTATCATTTACATCTACCTTGTATTCACTCATTTTCCATTTAATCAGGTTCACCAATATGGGAGCACTTTGTAGTTCTACAGTTACAGACTGTAGTCCATCCATTTCTCTGCATACTTTGTTAGCCCCCTTTCACCCTGTTCTTCAGTTGTCAGGACCCCCATGGACCCTCACAGAGCAGGTACTATTTGGGTGGTGGGTCATTCTCAGCACTGCAGTAACACTGATGTCTGGTGGTGTTGTGTTAGTGTGTGTTGCGCTGGTCTGAGTGGATCAGACACAGCAGAGCTGCTGGAGTTTTAAACACCTCAGTGTCACTGCTGGACTGAGAATAGTCCACCAACCAAAAACATCCAGCCAACAGCGTCCTGTGACCACTGATGAAGGACTAGAGGATGACCAACACAAACTGTGCAGCAGCAGATGAGCTATCGTCTCTGACTTTACATCTACAAGGTGGACTGAGAAGGTAGGAGTGTCTAATAGAGTGGACAGTGAGTGGACACAGTGTTTAAAAATCCACTCACACCAGCGCAACACACACTAACACACCACCACCACGTCAGTGTTACTGCAGTGCTGAGAATGACCCACCACCCAAACAGTACCTGCTCTGTGAGGGTCCCTGGGGGTCCTGACCACTGAAGAACAGGGTAAAAGGGGGCTAACAAAGTATGCAGAGAAACAGATGGACTACAGTCTGTAACTGTAGATCTACAAAGTAAGTGGAGCTGATAAAATGGACAATGAGCGTAGAAACAAGGAGGTGGTCAGGATGTTACGCCTGATGGGTGTAAATCTTTTTTACTTATTTTCCTCTTCAATCAGAATGTCCAGTCACTGTGATCTAAAAATAAAATCTGTTTTAAAGTATTTCAAACACCTCTAAACCTGGTTACTGTGTGGTGTGTAGGAGTGATTTATATCCCCATTTATGTTTGGACTTTGATCAGCCGTGGATTTTCTGTGTTCTTATTAAACTTTTTCCTTTTGATCTTTTCAACATTGCTTTGCTGGACGCTGTCTGGTTACTTTTAGTTTCATTAGAAAAGTAGAAAAAACTGATACTGCTTGATTGTAAATGGTCAGGTGGTGTTTAGTCTGATGAGTGGAGCTGAGAAAGATGCAGCTGATTACTCTCTTTACACACTGGCCAGTTTATTAGAAACACTTGTACTTCCACTTGTACTTCTACCTCACAGCTCCACTATACAGGTGTACACTTACATCTCTTCCTGTTTGCTGTCACTCTCTGCTCATTCATTATTGGCCAGTTTCTGGCCACAGATGTTGAGCATTTATTACTTAGGTCTGTTCAAAGATGATCAGAAACTGGTCACTGATTATGGACTAGAGTAGAGGTCACTAATAGGCGGGCCGCGGTCTGGGTCCGGACTCAGACGCTGTCCTATGCGGACCTGGACCTGTAACCGATAAACAATGGAGAATGATTTCATTTCGACATGTGGTCCTGTTTTAATTAGCGTAACTCTTCTAGCCTTTACGGTAGCTTTAGCGGCCGGAGACTCACAGACCAATCACATTCGTTGTAAATATCACACGTGACGCTACTCAGCCAATCAGATCTGTGCAATACGTTAAGCACTGAGACTCCAGAGAGTGACGCACACACAGGGGAGGGACGAGGCGAGAAACAGCAGTCAGAGAAGAAAGTGAGTCAGAGGGAAGTTATTTCACACGTCATGATCTAAAAAGGGAAAAATCACAATAAATGTTGTTGAAATGTTACTGAATTGTACTTTATTTGATTTGATATTCAGTTGTTGACTGTATAAGATGTTGATATACCTACTAGGCTACTTCAGTAAACAGTATATGGCACTGAGTCATGATGTAAGTTAGACATTATGATGTTCTGGACGTTTGCTTGAGGACATTTTCTCTAACTGGACCTTATTGAATTTTAAGTAAAGACCCCTGGACTAGAGTATGGCTAACATTGGGCACCAGCAGATGGGCTACAGTCTCTAAACTAATCCAGTTTACAGAATTAAGAATAAAGTTTGATTTTCTTGAACATTTCTTTGATACTGGCCTTGCAGAACTTCTGCAACCTGAAACATGCAGTAAACCTGACTGATAGTGATGTTCTGGTGTATGTATGCGTCAATTTGCCTTACCTGCTGTTTTCCATTCAATGGTTATAAAGTCCACTAGATGGCTGGATGCATCAACATAAGCTTTGGTCTAAAAAGAGCTCCAGAGTGAGAGATGTGAGCAAGAGGAAAGCAGAAAAGGAGCTGAACCAACGCAAAATGAAAGCGAATGAAAAATGTGCTTTCATCAGTGGCCCATAACAAAACACCCAACTACGCCACCTTCTGTTTAATGAGGAGAAGAGTTTAGTTCAGGTAGCTGCTCAGTTCAGACTACAGCCTCCATGATAGGCTGTATTAGTGATTAGATGAGAAATTAAAGCTGTATTTTGTTACCTACAATCTTACTACAACTAGCATGAGGAAGTTCACTGTTAACTAGCATATAGATGGTATAGCATCATGCAGCTAACATTATTAAGAAATCAGCAGCTACATTAGGCTGTATTTTGTGTCATTAACCGTGTGAGTAGCTGCCTTACCTGTTAGCTGGGGTTTGGTACAGCCAGCCTGGGCAAACTTGCCAAAAACCCTTCTCTCAAAATCCACCAATACATGAATGAACTCAAGTGGGCAGGCGAGGAGAGCAGGAGAGTGGTTTTAGCTACACTCACAGTTAGCCATGTTTTTCTCTTGAACCTCTCTGGACTGAAGGGGCGGTTTTTGTCCTTTCCGGACTGAATGATGTTGAAATCCTCTGGCTGGTGTGTCCCGAATGTTTCATCTCTAATTTCTCTAATCTAATCTCTAATCTAAGATCTAATGGCTGGAGCCAAAGTGAACTTTCATTACATTTTCGACTCATTATTTTACCTTGCTTTAATGAGTGGCTACCAAAACTGATGGGGAACAATGCCTAGCTGTGTAGCAACACCTACACCAAAAACAACGTTACTAAATGTCTGGACGTATGTAAATGTATTATGTTGTATTGCTCTCAGCACTGGGCCAGCGTGATCGGCCCCACAGCTGGTTAATGAAAGTGTGTTGAACATGCAGACTGTTTTTTAACTGCTCACTTGGTAAGATGAGCGCTGACGCCCCCCACACTCATCAAACCAAGCCTGCTAGGAGAAGTAGGGAGCCTACTGGCATTTACACAACAAGTACAGGAAGGTATTTGGAATGTATTGGACAGCCTGACCACTGTCATATGTAATAATCGCGCAACAATGTTAGTTACTAAGAAAAATACATATATATTAGTTGTTATACTGAATTATTGATCATGTCGTGCACTGCTCCACAGCGACATCCGGTGGGGCCAGGCCCACCTATCTCTAACGTAGAAACGCCACTGGTCACTAGGCCAGTTTTAGCCCCGCCAAATGGATGTTCCCCATTGGTTCAAATGGTCAACAGTATTTTGCCTTCATTCTTCATTGTTCAACTGTACCATCGAGCCTCCAAATTTACAACATGCTGCGATAACAGGGCGCGGACTGGGGGAGGAGCTGCTGTTGCTCTAATCCAACACAGCCTCTGCTGTGAAAATTGAGTTTTTGCCCAAATAGCCCAGATTACATTCTGCCCCCTCAGACGCGCCTCAGGCACCAGAGTGTAACTGCCAGACCATTTAAGATGGAACGGGGAAATTATAAACAGAAACCGGCGAATAAGAAGCTTCAGCCTGGCACTTATTAGCGTAATTTGCTAATGCTAAGAATTTGTACTGAAGAATTTATGCAGCATCAGAAGCGCTTTAGCCGAGCGCGCTAACGTTATTCCTCCTAATGAACACACACACGTTCAGCTCCGTCTCCTCATTATTCACCACCATCACTGTAATATTTCATCATCAACATTAACAGATGAAGGTGATCAGAGGGACGGTGGAGTTCGAGTCTGCAGCGTCTGAGATTTTTGAAACGCAGAGTTAGAAAAGAAGAACATCTCACAGTGAAAGCAGCGTTTTACAGTATAAACAAATACAGCTCATTATGCTAATAGTGAACTAAGCTGCCTAAAAGCGAGACAATAACGGCTCCATGCTCCCTTTGTAGTGCAGGTCAGACGATGGCATCTACACCAAAATAGTGAATTATATGTCCAGTAAGACGTCGTGCAGCCTGTGGCTGAATCCCAAATGACTTTCTATTATATCTACAGCACCTTGTTTGGATGTAGAAGCTATTAGCTGTTATAAGAGCTACGTAGTGCACTAGATAGGGAGTAGGGAGCGATTTGAGACGGAGCTAAATAGAGAACGCGCTCATTTGTCCCACTGAAACTGTCAGCAGTGAACAGCAATAAACTCCAACCAGCACCGATAAACATCGCCGAACGGCTTAGAGACGATCAATAAAAGCTAAGAGTTTTATTTAATGGGGTTCATTCACACACACACACACACACACACACACACACAGACACACACACACATGATGTTTTATTGATTATTGACACATTTTATTGATGTTATTATTACTAGGCTTCTAGTACTGTGAGTACAAGAACTGTGAGGGTCTAAATGAATATTTTCTTTTGCTGTTGTAATTGAGTAAAAGTACAAATGCTCAATTTCAACAAAGCTTCCAAAATAATTCCACAGATTTAAATATTTCTGTTATAAAATCTCGTGCTAAATATTTCTGTTATAAAAAAGGTGATTTCCTACCTTTCAACAATGCACATGAAAACTATTGTACTAATAGTGCCCCCTTGTGGAGAATGCTATATTGTCAGCAGGAGAAATGGTGGCAACTCATTGAAGTTTGTGTCATACTAAACAAAAGGCTGCTGTGGGATGAAGTTGGTAACTCTGTGTAACGGTGTAATCTGGTAGGTTTACCTGTATTTAAATTCCCTGATTTCTTGTTTTTTTTCTGTGTTTTAATATCTCAGGAGAGTCTAACATGGCAGAGAAAGCTCTTCGTAACACAGCAGCAGGTTCTCTCTCGGAGCCTGGAGAATCTGCTAAGTATCAGGACGTCTCCTGTTTCCTACAGAGCCTGACTGATCGATATGTACTCAGCACTGAGTGGTGCAGCCAGGAATTACTCAAATGTACACTGTCAAATACAAACATACAAATATCCAGCACAATGTACAAATGTATTTACAAGTACACAGATATGAAATATACATATGAATGACATTACTATGCATAAGGAATAAAACACATATATGGCATTTATTATGGCTTATCTTCCATTACAGCTGTGTTGCCAGTGGGCTAGCTTTCAAATTAATTATTAATGTTATGGTAACAGATCTGAATCCTGATTGGTTAATCCTGGTTCTTTAACTGCTGGTAGCCAATAAAATGTGATGAAACAAGCTAACAGACATGACATTTCTCTCTAGGGTGGTTAAATAGACAAGACTCAATAATGATGAATTTGTGTACTTTTATGATCGTCACTTTAGTGCAAAAGTCGCTGTCTCTGTTACATCAGCACTAAATGGCTGTTCTGCATTATCTTTTGTCTTTCAGGCAACTACAACTGATACTTGGTAGAATGCATCAAATGGTGAGCTTTTATAATTCAAATACAATTAATTTATATTTTTAATATCATTATTGTGAAATCCCAGCAGATGAACCCTGTAAGACAATGCTAGTGATGACTAATACTGCCAATATGTTCTTTTGCTTGAAGTTCACGAGGGACAAAATCACCACAATGAACATGGACATTGAGAAGATTGTGACCACAGTATCACAGAAAGTCATCGTTCCAAAAGTTTGTGAAGTTCTGAATGTGGATGCCAGGCTGTTTTTCCTTGCAAGACCAGGATCCTGAAACCGTTCTTTGGAGTCAGTCATCAAAGAAGTTTTGAATGCCATCGTGAAGATCATCCTTGACGCTCTTGATGATTCTCACGTGTAAGCTTCGTAAAAATGTGACAGAAAAGACTGAGCTCCTGGCGTCTTCATGTGGGTCAGCTGAGCTCCGTAATTTGTCACTGTCTGTTGAGCCCAGTGCTGCGAACCTGACGTCCAAAGACCAGGCACAACTTCAGGAATGTGCTAAAGATGTAATTCTTGAGGTTTACACCATCTATCAGGCCAAAGAACTCAAGAGTGCATCGGATTTGTCTTGCCCTCCAAAGATGTGTGCGACAGATTTTGCAGAACGTTTGCTATCAGAGCTGGTTGACATGGCAACGTCCTCTCTGAGTTCATCGATCAGTGATGATATCAGCTCTGATCCAGCCTGTGGTGCAAGCGACAGCATGGCTGATAAATCCCTCAAAAGAGCTAAGTCCTGTCATAGAATCCCCAGCCTTATGAAACTCACAAATATGGCTTGCAAGATGGAGACTTCCGTTCCTGGACAAACTCTGAGGAACGCGTCCTTGTATGCCAAAATCATTGTGGATGAGCTGTTAGTCCAACTGGACTCATTTACAAAGTCCGAGGTATCTGAGGATGCTCAGTCAGTACTTGGACAATGTACCTCTGATACATCTCTCGTATCAGAGTTGCTTGTACACTGTTTAATGGCATACATCCAAGAGGTGTCAGGTTCATCCTTTGGAGACGGCATAACTGCCACTGCCCTGGATCGTCAGGTACCTTCTTTCCGTCGAAGCTTCTCATCTAAGAGCTTCCAGAAAATCCAGAGTGAGGATACTCAGACCAAGGCAGCTCAGGAAGTGAGTAAAATCTTACTTGAGCCTTCAAGCTTCCTTGTGAGTTCTCCACGTTCCCAGCGTGCTCACACTAGCCAAAGAGATTGCAGTGTGGAACCAACTCCGTCTGAATGCTTGGTTAAGGCATTCGACCTTGTCAATTCCGTCATTGATGGAATTTGCGAACATCTGGATTCTACAACAACACCAGATGGTTTGAAAGAAACACGGTCTGAAGCTTTGGGTTGGATGGAATCAGGTGTTGATGTCCCTGAGGAGATTCTGTGGTACACTGTGTGTAGTATTTACAACAGTGCCATGAGACACCTCAGGGATTTTTCTGCAGTGTATCAGCAGAAACCACCTAAGGTCAATCCTTTAGAGATCAGTGTTGGGGGAAGTGTTGGTAAGAAATCACACCTTGAAAGACCATCAGTGATCGATGAACACGAGCCACCCAAGAACAGAGAGAGGGTTTCAATGGCCTCTTTACTGGACACCATGATGGCCTCCCTGGGTTTACAGAGCTCAGGTCCTTTTAACTCTCTTGAGGAGTTATCTGCAGCAGCAGAAAGAGTGGAGGACCTGTTTTCGACCACAGCCACTGAGGAGATTGCCAAAATGGTGCAGCTCATACTGACAGACAGATTAAGTTCTCTGAACGTGTCAGTGTCTGTTCTACAGCACTACCCTTACCTACAACGACCCTTTGCTTCGGAGTTTCTTGTTGAATTTGCAGACAAGCCGGTGAAATGTTTGCTCAGGTCATGCATTGCTCCTCAACCAGCTTCAACCACTGCTAACGACATTCCAAGTCTGGTGATGCCCTTCAGAGTCACTCCTGAGAGTTTTGAGATCTCAAGACCCCCATCTGAGGTGTTTGCTGACACAATGGATCCGTTCTCCAAAGTAATCGTGAACAGTGTGATGGACAAAGTGCCAGCACTTCACCGCTCCATCATTGAAGCTGTGTACGCAGAGCTTCTTCAGAGAATGAGATCAGAAAATCAGCTCATTGAAACAGTAAAAGCCCAGAGTGAGCTGTTGACAGGATCTCTGGCTGTTTCCATTGTCAGGGCAATTAAGAGTGCAGACCCTAAAGACTTGTACCGTCCTGCCTCGGATCATGCCATCCTCGCAACTTGGCGGGTTCTTCAGACTCGGGCACAGTCAGCAGCAACTTCATCAGACCTGACAAAAGAAGCGAGCTCGAACGATCAGAAAGAGCTGATTGAGAGAATTCTCAGAGAGTTCTCTGCATCCTCTAGTGCTGCAAAGCTGGAGGAAGTTCTAACAGGTATGTTTCTTGAGCTCTTTCAAAGATTTGGTGAGGAAGGTTCTCTGCACAAAGCTTTGGACCCTCAAGACTCTGCAATTGACGAGGCCCTGATGACTGCCTTACGGAGGCATCTAGATGCAGATGCTTCAACTGCAGGGCCCAAAACAAAAAGGCATGAACTTGAAGCTAAAGAACATCTTCCATCTCAAGATGCCAAAACTCAGCATCTTCAAAAAGGTAAGAATTATTTTAAAGTAGTTTTAATGTTGTGCTATTTTGTCCCAGTAACATTATGTACATCATGATATTATATGCCTTATTAACACTTTGAATTGTGGCGAGATTTAAATGATTTCGAGGCTAATGATTTGATCAATTTCTCACATCACAGAAATCCAGAAAGGACGATAATGCTGGTCATACTTCAGATCAGGACCATTTGCAGAGTCGCCGCACTGCTGATATGAGTAAGTTTACATGGTTAATTAAATTCATGTGTAGTTTAGATTTAGTGAAGTTTGAGATAAATGGCAATATAACTTTAAAACAGACACTACATATTTAGTAAAATAGCCATTTCCATTATTTGATATGCAAACACTGAATGTGAAATCTTCTTTCTGCAGGTGGATCCAACAGTGTGCCTTCAAAAAAGGAGAAGCCTAGGAGAGCGTCCATTTGTTCCAGGATGTTCTGCTGGTTTAGGAAAATCAGCTGCCTTGGGCCCCTTTAAGCTCATTTATCTATTCCATTAACATCTTCATAATCTCTCTTCGTGCTCCCGTCAGGCTGAATCCTGCCAGAACACAAAATCACCTATCGCGGTTCTCCTGACGACACCCAGGTTTACTTCACTCTCTCACCAAAAGACTGTGGTCCCATAGATACTTTGTGTCGGTGCTCAGAGCAAATCCAGTCGACCAGAGGAGGATGGGTTCCCCTTTTGAGTCTTGGTTCCTCTCAAGGTTTCTTCCTCTTGCTCTTGGGGAGTTTTTCCTTGCCACCGTCGCCCTCGGCTTGCTCATTTGGGGCTCGGACCTGGATTTTCTCTGAACCTGCTTTGTGACGCTCGTGTGCTGTAGAAACAGATCTTGAATTGAATTAAAGGATCTGTCAACATTTCCTCCAGATAAATCAACACAGAAGTTGTATTATTTGGCAGTGAGGAGGAAAGACTTATTAAAATTCGATGCAGCCTAATTGTGTATTTGAAATGTTCTGTGAGAGAGGTTAAGGCACATACCGTTGACTCCAAGGCTGGTGAGACGAAGGTACTCGAAGGTACTCTGACGGTGTGCAGGAATGGATACATGAACAGGGGGATGTGGGCTGCCAAAAACACTGATCTAGAAGAAACCAACACATAGAGAGCTGTTCAAAATCTCTGAATGCTGAGATCACAATCGCAATGGACAATATGGCAAAAATGCAATATTTGAATACTACAATCTTCATAATGCTTAATACACTGTTAACAATTTGGACACCAGCAAAACTGAAATACTAAAAACAAAAATACTAAAAGAACAATGATTTTTACAACAAGGAAAAGGAGGAAAAAACAAAACTGGTAAAAATAAATAAGAAACTGGCACAAAGGACCAACATCAAATTAGCTCCTTATTAGTACTTTATGTGATGAGTTTATTTGCCATAAAACATCACTTGCTGTCATTCAGTCTCACAGACAGTCGAAGGCTATGTTCACATTACCTGGTTGAAGTGGCACAAATCAGATTTTTCTGCCCTAGTGTGACTTTGATCTGATGTTTTCAGGGCTGTGTAGTCACAAATCTGATCTTTTCAAATCCAACCTGAGTCACTTCATATGTGCTCCGAGATCGGATACATATCCGATTTGTGGCCATGTGACCTTAATGTGACGCTAAGATCAGAATTCATGTGCTTTTTTTTCCACTGCCTGTGCTCCATCATTCAGCGTTACCATGGCAGCAGCGCCGAACAGAATTTAAAGCCTGTAAACGGTGGAAAAGCAGCTCATCTCACCGTTTTTTCTACTTCATCTCACTCTAATAATGAAGCTGAGAGCGGATCAGAGTTAATTATCTTCACAGTGAAGCTCGTTCTGCTCATTCACGTGACGTTACTGAGTAGGATGCGCGCATTCGGGTCATTTCAGGACGCGGTTTGTTCACATTAATGACAGATTTGAGTCACTTACCTAAACGAGTATGAACCATCGTGTCAGAGAGATCGGATTTGAGCAAAAAAATCGGATTTGAGCAACGAGGCTTGTAATTCGAACGTAGCTGAAATCTATTTTTCTATTACACATGCAACTGGCCAGTGTTCTAGATATAAAGCTACTTGTGAACTCCTCAGGAACGCATGCTGTGACATAATTAATCATAAAAACAATAACACAGCACTGTATCATCCACGATGCAATGGATGGGACCTGCACACTAGTGACATTAGTTTTGTTTTAGCTACAGTACATGATATTTGGCTTTTTTCCCTGGAGTGTGCAGCGCTTACCGTGTCTCTACATGCGAAGCCACACACTGCAGCAAAGCTAAGGCGTTACACACTCTGTTGGACTGGTGCGCCGTCAGCGTGGGAGGGTTAATGGAGAGATAGATGTTCACAATTTCCTGTTAAAAAACATCAAAAGAAAAATATGCATCAGATACATTGCTGGGAGAATCAGTCACATATCTTACTTAGCGTTTAACAGTGTCAAAGATACAAAACTATACACATCAACAACAACACTGTTTAAAATCTGTTAACTGACAACATTGTGTTAGTGCGTTACACCATTTGTTAAATCAAAACTAAATCTTGCTTCATTGGAGCAGCAGCTGAGTGAAAACTTTTCGGGACAAATGTCAGCTAGTTTGTTCATGATAATATGCTGGGTTGGTTCTTCGTTCCCGGCACTCCAGTGTGGACCTTTACATACATACATAGACAGACAGACAGAATTGTATTGATCCCAAAGGGAAACTGCAGTGTTACAGCAGCAAGACATAACTGCGCGTAACCTTACGTACATTAGCCAGAAATAAAAAGACATAACATACTCAGAAACAAAAAAATACAATAAGTTAAGGTATGAAAGAGTAGGAATAAAAGTATATCTATTAGAATATTTACACAGCACACACCCATCAGACATTATGAGCACCTCCTTGTTTCTACGCCCATTGTCCATTTTATCAGCTCCACTTACTATATAGGTGCACTTTGTAGTTCTACAATTACAGACTGTAGAGTTAAAAAATTATGATAACCATCATAACGTCTTAGTTTAATGTCGTTTCAGTGTATTATGGTCGTTTTCTTCATGACAAGAATAAAAACTCACTAACAGCATGCTAATGACTCGGTAGCTAGCTAGCTAACTTTCCTGTTCCACCTTAAATAGTCCAGCAGTTCTGATGCCTGAAGCGCCAGAACGTAACTGCTGCTCCATTTAAGGTTGAACGGGAAAAATCAAACGAAGCTGGTGAACAACTGACTTCAACTTCGTATCACTGAAGAATTAGGGATGGGGTATAATGAATAATTACCTTATACCCCCTCTTTGAAGGCATATGTGTCCCTAAATGTAACTAAAGCCCAGCAGTGAGGAGCTGAACTTTACCCTCCTCTGCTGTCACTGCAGACTGGCAGCGTCGCCTACAGAGCAGCGCTAGTAGCTGTTAATGAAGTGATGCTCTTTTTATTTGAGGGTCCCATTTCAGACGGAAGATTTCAACCACTACCCTGTAACTTAGTTCTAAGGGGTTATGGTGACACTCAAAAACAAGGGGTAGGGGTAAAAAGAAGAAACGGGATTGGGGCCTTAATAACCTCGACAGCTCATTGATCCACTCATAGATCTTCTCGCGGTCCACCTGCTCCAGCGCCGTGCTTACAGCCTGCATCAAACACGTCAACACATGTCAACACGCAGTAATGCGAAAATGGTCTAAATCAGAAAAGGGCAGGTCGATACTTAAACATCAAAACTACTACTGATCTTGATGCTTTCTTTTGAAGGTTGATTCTTACATAAAAACATCAATATAATGTTTTACACCTGGAATTTTAAGATTTTTCTATTACACTTTGTGTTTATTACTTGTAAAAGAGATTTTGTATCTCAATGTGAATTTCCTGGTTAAATAAAGTTGAAATAAAATAGCCCAAAAAAATTGTTTTCGGAATAATTTCTAAAGGAAAACTGTAAGATTTGTTCATTAATTATTTATTCATTTTATCTGCATATAATAATCCTAAATCAGAAACATTTCATGCTTGATGCAGCAACTATTTCATATACTTCAGTACTATAAATTATTTAGTACTGTAGCCCTTAAACATAACAGTCTACTTTAGCTGTCGGCCTCAGATTTGACAGTTAACTTTATTGCTATTAGTTACAGTTAGCTGTTGCCCTCCGTTAACACACAGTAGTTTCACTTGTTGCCATTAGTTAACACTACGCTGTGAACACTTTAATAACAGAGCCTGATATCAGTAGACATTATTTATCTCCTTTTATTGTAGTGAATTGAGCAGATGTGGTTTATGTCAATTCATTATGTGACACAAACAGTACCTAATACTAGATATTTAGCTAATTTTACACTCTCAAAGAGATGGAGGGATTAGGATTTAGAACCATGAGTTCGTGCTGAAATAGTTCTTCAGATTAACGGAGAATGTATTGTCTACATTTCCATATGGAGCCTTTTTGCAAATGGTTCTATATAGCACCAAATAGGGCTCTCCTATGGCTGCCAGCCTGTAACAATAGAAGAATCATTTTTGGTTCTATATAGAATCATTTTAAAAGAAATTCTATATAGAACATCCTTCATCTCCACCAGTCTGAAGAACCATTTCACCATGCAAAGGACCATTTAAGCATGCAAATGGTTCTTTAAGTGTTCACGGTTCTATACAGAAGCGCTGTCTAAACTAGAGAACTAAAGAACCCTGGAACAACCATATTTTTTAAAAGTCTACTTTAGTTGTTGACCTCAGACTGGACAGTCAACAAGTTGCTATTAGTTACAGTTAGCTGTTGCCCTCAGTCACAGCAGCCAATCTAGTTTTGTAGGTTGCCCTCAGTTAACAGCAGGCGCTCTAATAACTTGATATAGATAGACAGGATTTGATTTAGCTCATTTTATTTTAGTGAACCGAGTAAATATGGTTTATTTTGGTTCACTGTGTAATGCAAACTAGCCAGGAACTTTCTAGTTAAGCTAGACAGTAAGCTAGGTTAGCTAGCTTAGCTACCGTCAGTTAATTCTTTTTAACTAACATAATAAAACATTATGACCACCTCCTTGTTTCTACGCTCATTGTCCATTTTATCAGCTCCACTTACTATATAGGTGCACTTTGTAGTTCTACAGTTACAGACTGTAGTCCATCTGTTTCTCTGATACTTTGTTAGCCCTCTTTTACCATGTTCTTCAGTGGTCAGGACCCCCCTGGACCCTCACAGAGCAGGTACTATTTGGGTGGTGGATCATTCTCAGCACTGCAGTAACACTGACGTGGTGGTGGTGTGTTAGTGTGTGTTGTGCTGGTCTGAGTGGATCAGACACAGCAGTGCTGCTGGAGTTTTTAAACACTGTGTCCACTCACTGTCCACTCTATTAGACACTCCTACCTTGTCAGTCCATCTTGTAGATGTAAAGTCAGAGACGATAGCTCATCTGCTGCTGCACAGTTTGTGTTGGTCATCCTCTAGTCCTTCATCAGTGGTCACAGGACGCTGCCCACAGGACGCTGTTGGCTGGATATTTTTGGTTGGTGGACTATTCTCAGTCCAGCAGTGACACTGAGGTGTTTAAACAGGACAACAGATCATTTTCAAATTATCCCAAAAAACAAAAAACGACAAAAATGGAGATACAAGGTTTTGTTCCGACAGCATATGTAAGTTCACTGGTGGTTCTAGACAGTAAATAAGCCCCTGGTTCCTATCACCATCACCCACCACTGTAAAGAAATCTGACACTGAAGTTTCTCTACAGTGAACCGTTTCACATCAAACCACTGTGACTGACTTTGTTTACATCTCAGTGATTGAATTATGCAGAAATCTAAAATTTGGTGGATCTTCCCTTTAATGACTGACTAATACAGTGAAGCTGTAGAACATGCAGGCGCTGTTTCAGCAGCACCAGGTTCACTAAGTGTAGTCAGTGCGGTTAAACAGCTCCACCTAGTGGAAATGTTTGGAACTGATTAGTTTCCTAAGCCAAAGTAACAGCAGCCACCAGTATATATCCTTATCATTATACTACACCCTCACAAAAGATGGTTCTTCAAGGGTTCTTTAGTAAGGAAAATGGTTCTATGTGAACCCTTTGCATGATTAATGTGTTCTATGTATTGTGAAATATTTCTTCAGATTGATGGAGAACGTGCTGAATATAGTTCTATTTAGAACCATTTTGAAAAGGGTTCCTCTATTGTTACAAGCTTGAAATCACCACAGCAGAAGAACACTTTTGGGTGCTATTTAGATCCCTTTTCAAAAAGGTTCTATATAGAACCATCTACCACACATTCTCGAATCAATCTGAAGAACCTTTTAACGATGCAAAGAACTCTTAATAATGCAAAGTGTGTAGCTTCACATTTAGCACTGACACACTCAGACACTAGTACATTCTTAAAAACGATGGTTCTTCAAGGGTTCTTTAGTAACAAAAATGGTTCTCTTTAAACATCATATTTAACACTAAAACGAATATTAAATAATCGATCATCACCATGAAACACAGTATGTTTAGTACTGAGCTGTTCATCTAAGTTTACACCGTCAGCTAATTTACCTCAGCAGACTCCTTTCAGCTGCGCAGCTTCACAGCACTGACTCACTTTACTGGGCTTCTTTCCATGGTAGCCTCATTCACTGCACTCATTGTTTACATTAATTCACTTTTATAATCTGTTAATGTATAATTTTATGCAATTAGATTTCATAAAACTTCAAATAAAATGCAGGGAAAACACTGAACGGAAAACCGCTCCCTCTGTGGAAGCTGGTGTACGGAATACTGACGGTACAAACCGTTGAAACCGATGACGCTTTTTTTCCTATTTCTTTAAAAGTATTGGCCCAAATGTGACCAATCAAAATGCATCCTGGTTGCTAAGCAGATTTTGCAGAGTCCAAGCAATCATTACACCCTGTATGACTTCGGACTGCTGAAACGCGAAAAGTGCCGAAGTACTGTTCGGAATAAAGCACTCTTACGTTACGCCTGGCTAACTAGCTAAGCTAACGTTAGCTCTCCTGACTGACTAAACTGAGTAAACGAGGATGAAACCACCTTCTTAGCTAAGGTGACTCGAATTTTCCCGTTCCACCTTAAATAGTACAGCAGCTACATTCTGGCCCCTCAGATTCGCCTCAGGCACCAGAGTGTAACTGCTGCACCATTTAAGGTGGAACGAGAAGTAGTAAATATGTAAGGGGGCGGTGGAGAAATGCAGGCTGTGTCTCAAATGGCTTCATGCTCCCTCTGTAGTGCATGTCAGACGATGGCATTTACACCGAAATAGTGAATTATATGCCCAATAAGAAGTCGTGCAGCCTGTGGCTGAATCCCAAATGGCTCTCTGTTTTACATACAGCACGCTGTTTGGATGTTGAAGATATTATTATGTGAGCTACGTAGTGCACTAGATAGGGAGTAGGGAGCGATATGAGACGGACTAAAAAGAGAACGTCCCGCTGAAACTCTCAGCAGTGAACAGCAATAAACTCCAACCAGCACCGACAAACATCGCCGAACGGCTTAGAGACGATCAATAAAAGCTAAGAGTTTTATTTAATGGGGTTCATTCATATATATATATATGATATGTATACACACACACACACACACACACACACACACGTATTTATATATGTAGCTGTTTTATATATAGTGGAGTCTGGTTTCCATGGTAACCAAACAGCGTATGTGACGTCACAAAGAGGCGGGGCTTCCATATAAATAGCTGAAGTTTCCAGCCTCGTGTTCAGTCGACTTGCTGACCTTGTAGAGTTCGGACGTGCGATATTTATCTAGAACCCGACAAGCTCTCAGATAGGACAGCGTGGATCTTCTCCCGTTGAGGTGAGTACAGTTTTACACTTGTTTACATCCCAGAAAAGAAGGAAGAATGGAAGATAATTCGAAAATGAAGAACCAAATCAGGACATTAAACCATGAAAAAGAGAAAAATAAGCAGAATATAGATAGAAAACAAGAATAGAGGTACAGAACCAGAATAGAGAAAAAGAACTAGGATAAAGAAAAAGAATTAGAGAAAAAGAACCATAATAGAGATAAAGAACCAGTAAAAAGATAAAGAATGAAAATAGAGAAAATGAACTAGAATAGAGATAAAGAACCAGAACAGAGATAAAGAACTCTACCAGTGATGGAACACTTAGTGAAAGGTAGCCAGAAGTGAAGCTGTTGACTGTGTAGGTGTGGATATTAGTATGATAAGTAGAAATGAGGTTCTTCACATAGAACCATTTGGACATTTGAATGTGTTTGACAAAAATGGCAATTTTTATATGTACAATTCTAGTTATGTTACAGTTTATTGCACTGGTTATTATATTCTGTATTATAGAATCATTATTATTATTATTATTATTGTTATTATTGATGTTGTTATCATTATTAGGCCTATTATTGTTATGCTTGATTGTTTAGACAATGAATGCTTCTAGTAGTGCCCCCTTGTGCAAAATTCTAGTTTGTCAGCAGGAGAAATCGTGGAAACACAAATTTTGTGTCTTATCAAAACAAAAGGCTGCTGTGCAGGTCCCTGATTTCTTGTGTTTTTTGTGTGTTTTTAAATCTCAGGACAGTCCACCATGGCAGAGGAAGCGCTCCGTAACGCAGCAGCAGGTTCTCTCCCAGAACCTGATGACTCTGCTTTGGCCCATTTCCTACAGAGCCTGACTGATCGGTATGTACTCAGCACTGAGTGGTGCAGCCAGGAATTACTCAAATGTACACTGTCAAATACAAACATACAAATATCCAGCACCATGTACAAATGTATATACAGGTACACAGATATGAAATATACATATGAATGACATTACTACGCATAAGGAATAAAACACATATATGGCATTTATTATGGCTTATCTTCCATTACAGCTATGTTGCTAGCAGGTTAGCTTTCAAATTATTAATGTTATGGTAACAGATCTGAATCCTGATTGGTTAATCCTGGTTCTTTAGCAGCTGGTAGCCAATAAAATGTGATGAAACAAGCTAACAGACATGACATTTCCCTCTAGGGTGGTTAAATAGACAAGACTCAATAATGATGAATTTGTGTACTTTTATGATCGTCACTTTAGTGCAAAAGTCGCTGTCTCTGTTACATCAGCACTAAATGGCTGTTCTGCATTATCTTTTATCTTTCAGGCAACTACAAGTCATACTTGGTGGGATGCATCAAATGGTGAGCTTTTATAATTCAAATACAATTCATTTATATTTTTATTTTAATATCATTATTGTGAAATCCCAGCAGATGAACCCTGTAAGGCAATGCTAGTGATGACTAATCCTGTCAATATGTTCTTTTACTTGTAGTTTACGAGGGATGAAATCACCAAATTGAACATGGCCATTGAGAAGATCGTGACCACAGTATCACAGAAGGTCATCATTCCAACAACTTGTGAAGTTCTGAATATGGATGCCAGTTCGCTTTTCCTTGCGAGACCAGGATCCTTAAATCATTCTTTGGAGTCAGTCACCAAAGAAGTTCTGAACACCATTGTGAAGACCATCATTGACGCTCTTGATGATTCTCACATGCTTGAGCTTCATAGAAATGTGACAGAAAAGACTGAGCTCCTGGCGTCTTCCTGTGGGTCAGTTGAGCGCCGTAATTCGTCACTGTCTGTTGAGCCCAGTGCTGAGAGCTTGACATCCAAAGACCAGGCACAACTTGAGGAATGTGCTAAAGATGTGATTCTTGAGGTTTACACCATCTATCAGGCCAAAGAACTGAAGAGTGCATTGGATTTGTCTTGCCCTCCAAAGATGTGCGTCAGAGATTTTGCAGAATGCTTGCTATCAGAGCTGGGTGACATGAAAACGTCCTCTCAGAGTTCATCGATCAGTAATGATATCAGCTCTGATCCAGCCTGTGGTGGAAGTGACAGCATGGCTGATAAAGCACTCAAAAGAGCTAAGTCCTGTCATAGAATCCCCAGCCTTATGAAACTGACCAATATGGCTTGCAAGATGGAGACTTCCGTTCCTGGACAAACTCTGAGGAACGCATCCTTGTATGCCAAAATCTTTGTGGATGAGCTGTTAGTCCACCTGGACTCATTTACAAAGTCCGAGGTATCTGAGGATGCTCGGTCAGTACTTGGACAATGTACCTCTGATACATCTCTCGTATCAGAGTTGCTTGTAGACCATTTAATGGCATACATCCAAGAGGTGTCAGGTTCATCTTTCGGAGACCGCATACCTGCCACTACTCTGGATTGTCGGGTACCTTCTTTCTGTCGAAGCTTCTCAGCTAAGAGCTTCCAGAAAATCCAGAGTGAGGATACTCGGATCAAGGCAGCTCAGGAAGTGAGTAAAATCTTACTCGAGTCTTCAAGCTTCCTTGTGAGTTCTCCACGTTCCCGGCGTGCTCACACAAGCCAAAGACATTGCAGTGTGGAACCAACTCCGTCGGAATGTTTGCTTAAGGCATTCGACCTCGTCGATTCCGTCATTGATGGAATTTGCGAACATCTGGATTCTACAACACCAGATGGTTTGAAAGAAACACGGTCTGAAGCTTTGGGTTGGATGGAATCAGGTGTTGACGCCCCTGAGGAGATTCTGTGGTACACTGCGTGTAGTACTTACAACAGTGCCATGAGACACCTCAGGGATTTTTCTGCAGTGTATCAGCAGAAACCACCTAAGGTCGATCCTTTAGAGATCAGTGTTGGGGGAAGTGTTGGTAAGAAATCACACCTAGAAAGACCATCAGTGATCGATGAACACGAGCCACCTAAGAGCAGAGAGAGGGTTTCAGTGGCCTCTTTACTGGACACCATGATGGCCTCCCTGGGTTTACAGAGCTCAGGTCCTTTTAACTCTCTTGAGGAGTTATCTGCAGCAGCAGAAAGAGTGGAGGACCTGTTTTCGACCGCAGCCCCTCAGGAGTTGGCCAACATGGTCCGGCTCATACTGACAGACAGATTAAGTTCTCTGAACATGTCAGCATCTGTTCTACGGCACTACCCTTACCTACAACGACCCTTTGCTTCGGAGTTTCTTGTTGAATTTGCAGACAAGGCGGTGAAATGTTTGCTCAGGTCATGCATTGCCCCTCGACCAGTTTCTACCACTGCTAATGACATTCCGAGTCTGGTGATGCCCTTCAGAGTCACTCCTGAGAGTTTTGAGATCTCAAGACCCCCATCTGAGGTGTTTTCTGACACAGTGGATCTGTTCTCCGAAGTAATCGTGAACAGTGTGATGGACAAAGTGTCAGCACTGTCCAATCATGAGTTGGATGCTGTGGATTCAAATGCTGAAGAGACACCAGAAAGTGACTCACACAGCTCTGAAGAAATCAACACATCTCGTCCAATCATTTCCGTGGATGCTCTCCGTTGTTGCGTACGTGCAATATTACAAAAAGTACAGGGGATTTCATCCACTGGGGTCCATGGATCTCCTCTCTTAATTGATGAGGACCAGGTCCAGAATGTTACCAACATGGTCAAAGGAATTTTATCCCTTTTCACTGCTGTCACAGTGGAAGATGGAGAGCATGCTCTCCAAAAACTTCACCATTCCATCATTGATGCTGTGTATGAAGAGCTTCTTCAGAGAATGAGATCCGAAAATCAGCTCATTGAAGCAGTAAAAGCCCAGAGTGAGCTGTTGGCAGGATCTCTGGCTGTTTCTGTCGTCAGGGCAATTAAGAGTGCAGACCCTAAAGACTTGTACCGTCCTGCATCGGTTGAGTCTGGTTCCTCTCCCTCTATCAAAGAGGAACCTTTGGTCTCCAGCCAGATCACTGATGACGTTTTCGTATCAAGCCAAGTCTCAAGCAGAGGTCTGCTTACGTCGGAAACAAAGGATCATGCCATCCTGGCAACTTGGCTTGTTCTTCGGACTCTGGCGCAGTCAGCAGCAACTTCATCAGACCTAACAAAGGAAGCGAGCTCGAACGATCCGAAAGAGCTGATTGAGAGAATTCTCAGCGAGTTCTCTGCATCCTCTAGTGCTGCAAAGCTGGAGGAAGCTCTAACAGGTACGTTTCTTGAGCTCTTTCAAAGGTTTGGTGAGGAAGGTTCTCTGCAAAAAGCTTTGGACCCTCGAGACTCTGCATTTGATGAGGCCCTGATGACTGCCTTACGGAAGCATCTAGATGCAGATGCTTCAATTGCAGGGCCCGAAACAGAGAGGCCGAAGAACATGAACCTGAAAAAGCTCAAGAACATCTTCAATCTCAAGATGCCAAAGCCCAGCATCTTCAAAAAGGTAAGAATCATTTTAAAGTAGTTTTAATGTTGTGCTATTTTGTCCCAGTAACATTATGTACATCATATTATTAACATGCTGTTATATGCAATATTAATATGAACACTTTGAATTGTGGTGAGACTTAAATGATTACAAGTTTGATGATATGATCAATTTCTCACATCATAGAAATCCAGAAAGGACGATAATGCTGGTCAATCTTCAGATCAGGACCATTTGCAGAGTCGCCGCACTGCTGATATGAGTAAGTTTACATGGTTAATTAAATTCATGTGTAGTTTAGATTTAGTGAAGTTTGAGATAAATGGCAATATAACTTTAAAACAGGCACTACATATTTAGTAAAATAGCCATTTCCATTATTTGATATGCAAACACTGAATGTGAAATCTTCTTTCTGCAGGTGGATCCAAGAGTGTGTCAAAAAAGGAGAAGCCTAGGAGAGCGTCCATTTGTTCCAGGATGTTCTGCTGGTTTAGGAAAATCAGCTGCCTTGGGCCCCTTTAAGCTCATTCATTTCCATTAAGATCTTCATAATCTCTCTTCGTGCTCCCGTCAGGCCGAATCCTGCCAGAACACAAAATCACCTATCACTGTTCTCCTGACGACACCCAGGTTTACTTCACTCTCTCACCAAAAGACTGTGGTCCCATAGATACTTTGTGTCGGTGCTCAGAGCAAATCCAGTCGACCAGAGGAGGATGGGTTCCCCTTTTGAGTCTTGGTTCCTCTCAAGGTTTCTCCCTCTTGCTCTTAGGGAGTTTTTCCTTGCCACCGTCGCCCTCGGCTTGCTCATTTGGGGCTCGGACCTGGATTTTCTCTGAACCTGCTTTGTGACGCTCGTTGTAAAATGTGCTGTAGAAACAGATCTTAAAATGAGTTAAAGGATCTGTCAACATTTCCTCCAGATAAATCAACACAGAAGTTGTATTACTTGGCAATGAAGAGGAAAGACTGAAGGTCAGTGCAGACTTCAGAGCTCCAGTATCTAAAGACTAAGTCAGAAACCTGGGTGTACCAACGGATCCAAATTAAAGCTTTAATCCAGCCTGAAATTTAGTTTTAAGTTTAAATTCCCCAATCAATGCAGGATGTCAGCCTTCACCTGTTTAATCCTAAAACTCTGTTTCTTTACATAGACTGTATTCAACATGTAGCAGAAACAGTTTTGGCCAAACCAATGAAATATAAAAGTCCTTCTGTGGCTCTAAACCAGCTCGCCTGCTGCTTGAAGCTGGAATTGGCTGCCAGAAGATCTCAGATTTGCCCCTAATTCGTCTTTAAATCTTTAAAGTCAGACTCTTCTTTTTATCTTCTGCATCTTTCATACTTTCCATTTAGACTTTGCACTTCTTTTCAGTTCATTTTAGTTTTTTGTTTCCCCCTTATTTTATTGTACTGTTTATGTTTTGTTTTTATTCATCACTTTGTAAAGCACTTTGAACTGCCCTTTTAAAATAAACGTGTAGTAAATAAATTTGCCTCCTGAAATCTTAATTAAACCTTCAAAATCATGATTGACATGAGGAGAAAAGGTTTTTACCTTCTGTTTACATCAAAACTGTCTGTGAAAAACAAAGTCATATGCGATTTGGGTCTGTCTGTCTGTCTATTTATCTATCTATATATGTATTTATCTGTCTATCTATATATCTATCAATCTATCTGTCTCTTTGTTTATTTATCTGTCTATCTGCCTATATGTCTATCTCTCTGTCTATACATCTATCTATTTATTTCTCTATTTGTTTGTCTTTGTCTTTCTGTCTAACTATATATGTGTATCTATCTGTCTGCCTTACTGTCTGTCTGTCTATCTATCTATCTATCTATCTATATGTCTGTCTGTCTATCTGTCTGTCTGTCTATCTGTCTGTCTGTCTGTCTGTCTTGCAGATGTATTGAGTCAGAGGCAAAAAACAGCAGCTCCTCCTCTTTGATCTTATTCTAAAGAGCTGCTGCGTCTGTTTAGTAAATCACGACACTTTTAACTCCAGAAGAGTTTTTGTGACACAGAACATCAATAACAATAAATCTGCACCAAAATCTGTTCAACATACAGTCATAGAATCACAAACGTGCCAGTCGCTCATAAACACGGTGATGTTTAATGCAGAAACCTTTAGCCAGTGATGTATCAGATGTGGCCTACAGGCAGACACGCCCCCTCACAGTCAAATAAACAGTGACACAAATGAGAAACAGATAAAAGACTAAACATGTAGAATCAAGAACACAGGAAAGATGAGAAGATTAATAATCATATATCCAGTAAATATACAGTTACTTTCTGTTACATTAGCAATAAAACGGCTTTTTCTTATCTGGACAATTATTAAGTGATAAAGGAATCAACTAATCATGTTTTGATAGGACCAATTTCATGAGAAAAATATCACTCTTTGCCTTCTGAAAGTTCTAGATACCTCACTGACTGTGAGTATGAGTGGCAGCCTAATGAGTAGGTTTTCAGAAACTGACAGTGGTGGACAGTAACTAAGTAAATGTAATTCGTTACTGTACTTAAGTAGTTGTTTTGTGTATCTGTACTTTACTGAAGTTTTTCCATTTTGCGCGACTTTTTACTTTCACTCCTCGACATTTCAAAGTCAGATATCTTACTTTTTACTCCACTACATTATGAGAAATCTGTCGTTCCTTTTGGTTTATGTGTGCATAAAAATGTAACATGGCAAAATGAAAGAAGCGCTAAGTCAGAACACCAATCAGGGCACAGGGTGCACTTTGTTTTGAGTTTGTTTTGACCTGTTGGTCATACCGACCCAGTGCAGCACACGGTTCAACGTCAGTGCAGCAGCGTAAAATTTTGGGAGAGTCTATTCAACATAAATGATGAACTAACATAACTTTGTGTAAACAGAGCACAATATAGAAATATGTACACATATGCAGTTGTGACTGACGTGTCTTTTTTCTGAATTTATACAAACACTATTTCATTTTATAGTAAATTTGTTTTGGCTAGTTTATGTTTATGAACAGAGACCTACAGATGCAGTTTAGTAAAGGAAACTCATTTGTGAATCTGAGTTTAAAGTTTTTATTAAACTTAAACTTGTAACTAAGTAGCAAACAAATCTTAAATTGAAACTCTGCATTTTTCTTCCTTTAGGCAACTACAAGTGATGCAGGATGGAACTAACGAAACACTAAATTTCTATATGAATGTTATTATGGTTGAGGTGAAATCACAGCAGATGAACCCTGTAAAACAGGGTGTTGTGAGCACCATCGTGAAGCCTGTCAGTGGCGCTCACATCTTTGACCTTCTCAGTAATGTGAGGGAAAAGGTGGAGCTCCTGGAATCTACATGTGGGTCAGTCGAGCTCTGAGCACTGTGAAACCCAAAGAACTGACGTCCGAAGGCCAGGAACTCCTTCAGCAATGCGCTAAAGAGGAAATACTTGAGATCTTCTCCATCCATCAAGCTAAGGACGTGTGACAGATCTGCCCTGCACAAATTGTTTCTCATTCCAAAAATGGACAGTAAGGTAGACGGCAGGAATTACAGACACCCGACATCTTCCAAAAAATCATTTATGATCAGAATGAACCTCTCAAGGTATAGTGTCACCTTGCCTTTCGGAACTGAGTTACAGGGTAGTGGTTGAAATCTTCTGAAATGGGACCCTCAAATAAAAAGAGCATTACTTCATTAACAGCTACTCTTTCATTAATTGCCTTATTATAGTTCTTTATTAGTCATATTATCTACTTGAAGTGTCAGATTCTCTTTGCTCCTCTTTATTGGGAAACCAACTTCTATTATTACACATAAGGCCCATCATCACGATCAAGATCAGGATCTTTATAGTCATTTCATCCATATTCAAGCATACAGTGGAAAAAAACTCGCTCCTCCAGAGCTTCAGTGCAACATAGACACAGATCACCTGTAATAACCAAACAGGACAACACAGGATAAGAGACGCTGACCACATGCAGCCACTGACCTAATGAGGAAAAGGCCTCAGGATGTGTTCTTGTTACTGTTGCCTCAGTATTGATCTTGTTAAAAAAGAATGTGTAGTAATAAGGTTATTATAAATGCTGTTTGTAATGTGACATTACCTGCTGCAAGATTTGGTTCCACTTTATATTAAGTGTCTCTAATAGCTGTGTAGTTACATGTGAACAACATATGCAACAACAATGTAACTACTAATGATTTAGTCACTGTTACAGAAGTAAATAACATATGTAATTACACTTCACTAGTAATCAGACTGGAACGGCAGTTTTTTAATTTTTTTCCCCAGCAGTAAAAAGAAGTATGTAATAGCGGACATTAAGACATTACTTACACAGGGTCTGCCAGCTTTCCTAACATTTAGCCAGCATTTGTGTTGCTAGTGCTGTGATTATATATATATATATATATATATATATCACATATATATGTATGTATATATATATATATATATATATATATATATATATATATTATAGTCGCTTCTTATTCGAATTTTCCCGTTCTACCTTAAATTCTAACTGAGGCGTAAATGCATGAATGTAAATGCGGCACCATTTAAGGTGGAACAGGAGAATTCAAAAGAGAAGCGACTTCAGCTTCGCCACTTTTTAGTGTTTGACAGTCTATCGTTGCAGATTTAACGTACCAGGAAACCAACTGCGCTGCTTATAAATGCGAATAACGCATCGCTGCTATGTGACCTGCAGTCTGCACGCTGGTTCTCAGTCGTTGTGAAACAGGGCTTTCGCGCTATGCTGCACACGACCTGTCTCAAAGATACTTTACTGACACAGCGATCACCCCCCGTCTCTACAACTAGACCAAAACCAAAGTTATAAAATCACTAAAGAAAACGGGTAGGACGGCTGTAACGTGCTGCGTGGAGATCCACTACCACAGGATCTTATTTCACCGTAACTGCGCATTTATCGCAGATGAGTGGCAGCAGCTTCTCGTGCTCCAAACAAGAGCACTGAATGAGAACCTTCTAGTTCACCTGCCACATCACTTCCATCTGTTTTATTAAAAAAGATATTGGAAGTAAATTCATTATGGATCATGACAAATACTTTGCTTTAAAACTACCAAGTCACTTTAAATAACAATATCACAGAGTCACTCAGTCACTTTAAGATGTTTATTGTCTCTACATTCTGTGTATATTTTGTGTATATTTAATATATTTCAGTTGGTTTTTCTTGTATTTTTATTTTTACTTATTTACTTTCTGTAGAGTGATTAGCTGAGCCTCACCACAAGCATTTCAATGCATAAATGTCCTGACATGTTGTGCAAGTGATAAATAAACTTATTTAATATAAATATATAAATGCTATATAGAAAAAAAAGATGCATCAAGATGCATCGATAATCGTTTTATAATCGCATCACAGCCTCTGAATCATAATCGAATTGAATTGTGAGGTGCCTAGAGATTCCCACCCCTAATATATACAGCATCTATATTACCACTGCATTATTACACAGTACCTACATAATAACTACACAGGAACTGTCCACTTATTATACAGGATAACTTTAACACTGCAATACAGGAACGTTCCTGTGTAGAAGATACGCTTGTGTAATTGCACAGGCTCAGCCGCTTATTTATGTTTTTTTGCCTTTAAGCCATTTATGTTTGGCTGGTTGACCCATTTATTAGCCAAAGTGATGTAATATTCAGCTAATGGTACAGTCTCAGGCAAAAGTTTGGGCACCCCAATGAAACGGACATGTGTTGTGGAATTTGTAATTGCAAAAAAATAGTTAACATCTTTATAGAGAAACACAATTAAACATGTAATTTCTGCTAAATCTATGCACAACAAAAGTTAACATGCTGGAAAAACCCTAAATGTGGGACGGGCTCCCATATATACATTCACGTGACTAATTTCACCTAGAAAATCAACAAATCATAATTTATCACGGTTGGCCAAACTATGGCATAGGCTGTTTAGATGAACGGTACCACATGTGATTGAGTTTGAAAACACGTCAATTTTCACCACTTTTGTTCACACTCAATACTGGATGTTCTGTTGTTTTGGTAAAAAAGTCAGTACCATGTGATCCAAACACTGACTGATAAATTAAATGATAAAATCTCACTTTTTCGCCGTTAGTTGATAAATTGGAAAATATGAGCATTAATGGGCTAAAGAAAGCAGTGCCGTATAATTAACCTTACAGTGCAATAAACACACAAAAACAGGTCACAGGACATGCATGTTTTATGTTTATTATACAGCAGGACATCAGTATTTCATATACATACAGCAGGACAGAGCCATTTAGCCAAAATCTAATTTGCACCCCAAAAGAGTCTTTTTATGATAGCACTGTTGCAACACAAATTCTAAAATATATATAAATGAACACAACAATATTCAGTAAAACATTCAATAAAAATTCTGCATAAATTAAAATCATTCAGATAAACAAACTTCAACAAGTAGCTGTGCAAAATATATAGCGACGTATAAAAGAGCACAAAGTGAACAGAACAACTTTTATAAAATAAAAGTCTCCAAAAACAATTGCTGCCAAATACGTGATACAACTGTATTAAAAATATTAAATATATCAGGACACAGCTGGTAACCACCTACCATCTGGGTGGTCAGGGCATGTTCTCTGGTGCCGGTACAAGTATATCATGGAGTGGTGTCATTGACAGTGGTCCATCGCCCAAAATAGGCAGCATGCAGCGTTCGGAAAAAGAAAGAAAATCTAAAAAATTATATCTAATTTATTATTATTGTTGTTGTTAATATTATTATTATTATTAAATACTCATACTTTCTCTTGATTAGCCTGATTTTTCAGCTTAACATCACGTGACATACACAGACGGGTTCAGCGAAAGCAGCCACGGAAGCATCAAGTTGATTCTTTACGAGGCCCTATTACCACGCATACGACACTGATAAGATGAGGCGAGCATCACGTATGAGGTAAAAAACCTAGGTTCTCATGTGAGACACATTGTTAATAAGGACCTACAGTTAGTCAGCCTTGTTAGTCAGTTTTGGTAATTCCCCTCAGGGGAGCTAACAGAGCTAACAGAGCTAATAGAGCTAATAGAGCCAATAGAGCTAACAG
The DNA here is from genome assembly GCF_904425465.1 of Colossoma macropomum. Classification (NCBI taxonomy): domain Eukaryota; kingdom Metazoa; phylum Chordata; class Actinopteri; order Characiformes; family Serrasalmidae; genus Colossoma; species Colossoma macropomum. Next base: position 21,963 of record NW_023495195.1, on the reverse strand, counting down.
AGCTAATAGAGCTAATAGAGCTAACCACCTAACGCATCATAATTACAGTTGCTAACTGAAATGCAACTTTAGTTAGCTCGCTATAATGAAACATAACAAGCCAGCATTTACATTTAACGTCACTTTCTACTCCATTTACTCCACAAATATACTCCAATTAGTTGGTCACGGCATCTCAAACATAATCGATCGGTTCCGTAGCTGTAGCTAACCTCGTGGCTAGCAATTTGTTGTTTATCTGCAGCAGCCCAAACAAAACCATCTACTGACACCTAAAAATCAGGTTCAGGTAACTTACTCTATGTCTTTCCAAAAAATGAGATTATTATCATCAGCCTATGCAGAACCTGTTTCTGCAAGCTGTTTGCACCCAGAGCGTATAAGTGGAAGCACAGCAAGAACAGCAGTATGTTAGTGGCAGGGTCAGTGTATTTCTGCCGGCTTCTGTGGCACAAACCAATTTTTTCTCTGTTTGTTTTCTGATGTTCTCCTCAGACGCTGTTGGCCCTTAGTGTTCCTGCTGATTCAGAAAGGTGAGCACATTTTACACCCAATAAACAAATATTTGAAAGACTAGAGCTTCACTGAGGTTTCAGTAAGAAATGGAAAACTAAAAGCCAGACTGTGCCTGGACACTTTTCATTTTATGTGTGTTTCATTGTCCCTTTCAGTGTCCCTGCAGGACACTAAAGCTTTTGTGGGAGACACCGTCATCTTGCCATGCCTAAACAGTGGTAAAGCACTGCCAAATAAAGTCACTGTGTTCTGGAGATTCAGAGACAGCAGCACTGTGTACGACATCTTCGACAGCAGAGCATCGTTGGATGAGCAGGCTGCATCGTTCAGAGGTCGAGTTGAAAGTTTTCCAGACGAGTGGACAAAAGGAAACTTCTCCATCAAACTCAGCAGTGTGAAGAAGACTGATGGAGGAATGTACAACTGCCATAGACAAAAAAAAATCAACAAATGTTTGCCCTACCCTGACGCAGAAGAGCTTCATGCAGCTGAACCTCCTTGTTATTTTCTCTTTCTGTTCCCCATGAGGACTTCTGTTATACTGGATGTGTGTGCAGAACACTCAGAGGCATTTTGCTAATGGTGGGTGGAACCAAAGTCCTTATCCACTCATTTTCCTGCAACACCTGATGTTTTGGACACAGCCTCCAGCAAGACCTGTTTAGTTATTATTTATTTATTTTTATTAAAATAAACAAAGTCCAGTCAGAGAAGAATGGGAAAGTAAAATAAAGTAAAAGTATAAGAAAACAAGTAAACAAATAAATAAACTGAAACACCAAAATACATTGGCAGAGAAATATTAATAAAATAAGGGAGATAAGAAAGACAACACATTAGAAAACAGATTGTATCCATATACCAAAATAGATGAAAAAGAGTTTCTGGCTGAAAGCACAGAAAGTACAGGCTGTAACAGTGGACACCTTAAATCACTTCCCATAAGGTGTAAATAGACAATGGACCCTTTTCACAAAGAGCTTACTTCTGGTTTACAGCATTAGCAGGTTAACTACAGCAGAAGCACTGTCAAAAACTCCCTATTGTAGTTTTCCTGCACTTTTGCAACGAATAGTGAGAATAAGAAGTGGATGGAGGCGCTGATTTAACTTTAAACAGAGCTAAAATGCTGTATGTGTGCTGTAGCCCTGGAGGGTACCTGCAAGTGAGTCACATGGCTAAAAAGATAGATGGAGATAGATGGAGAAAACATGTACAAAGAGAAAAGCAAAGGCCCTAAAACTGAACCTTGTGGGGCGCCACAAGAAATGTTACATTTTTTTAAAGAATGTTTTCCCAGTAACACCAAGAACTTTATAAATGTTGTGGTTCATCTTAGTGGAGTTTCAGGACTGCTTTGCATTTGGAGCTGATATAGTCTCACCTAGTGCAGCATGACATCAACACAGGGGATGCCACATCAATATAGCAGTGGCCACAATGCCTTCCCCTGGGTTGACAGGAGGCTGCAGACTAGACTTTGGAAAGATGCAGCTCGCAGGCATTAAAGAGCTGTTGGAAAGAGCTACAGCAAGATGTAGTTGCGACAATTAGGGCTTATGTACGGCACTATACCTGTGTCTCTGAAAACTCGCCAAATGGAGTCAGTCATTTTGGAGATCTGAGCAAGCGCAGTAGCCAGCATAACCTGAGAAAGCACAATTTTTGTGTATTACTAAGCCAAACACTAATGTTTTCACTAATTTCAAATATGATTTTGAAACAGTTATTTGATTTTCAGTTTTGAGCTTTTAGGTCTCGTCCCATTCAAAGAAATAGGAGCCTGGGCCATATCGGCTAAAGCGTTTGGGAAATGGAGACTGGGGAGCAGTGACACTGATAAACAGCATGAAGCGCTGCCACAATATTCATAATTTCAAGATTATCGTGCCTTAGTGTTGTTTGACCTTTTTAAACATCAGTAATAGTAGTTAATGTTAGCTGTCTGGCTAACTAACATGATTATTCTGATTACAGACCTGACAATTGATTTTCAGCTTTGATCAAGTAAGTTAAGATTTGAGATAAGATGCTGTAAGAAAAGATCAAATTCCTAAATTAAAGTAAAATTTGCATTTGTAGTACAAATTTGTGAAAAATCTTATCTTGACCTGTCAGATCGTAAATTGAGACAAAAAAAATAAGAAGTTTCTGTAATGTGGCCCCTGGTCTTGTATGACTGGAAATAACTGCTCAGCAGCACATTATTCTAACTACATTCATATTTGAATGTAGTTAGAATTTCACATGTGTTGTGATTTGTTGTTTGTTTATGTTCCACAGACACACCGGGAGTTTGTCCAGTTCCATGTGAGACGAAAAACAAGAACATCCATACAGGACCAGACAACCTTCTGCTTTTCTTTGCACTTCTGTTTGCATTTTATTTCTGCATATCTGACCAGCGAGACTTTAAATCAGTTTTAACAAATCCCTGCTAAGGATTTGGCAGTAATGTCCTACACTGTTACGTGTATGTACATTGGTTTTATTACATTGATTTTTAATTGTGTACCTTTTTCCCAGTGTATCTTTTCATGGCCTGATGTTTTGTGAAGTCAATACAACGACTAAAAGTACTGAGATGTACCCTTGAGTGAACCACCCCAGTGACAGTTTCTTTCCTTTTTTTCCTAATCGTGTATATGGGTAATTTCTTTTTTAATTTTTTTTTTGGCTGAACTGTTGACCTTGTTGATTGAACCACAGGGCATTTAGAATACTATCTAAAGCAGGGTTTTTCAAACAGTGGGCTGCAAAGCACCCTTTGCTGGTCCTCAGGCCAATACTGTGGGGAGCCAGTGGTCTGTAGTGGGTTGGTGATGGCATTTTGTCATAAAAAACAGTGAAAAGTACGAGTATGGTTATCCTGTGGGCCTTCAAGATTTCTAGGGATAAATAGGTGGGCATTGAGGTGAAAAAGGTTAAGGATCCCTGGCATAAAGTCTAATTTAGTGACAGATTTAGTAATTAAGGTGGCAATGAATTGAAAATAGCAGGTAATTTAAGGTGGCAGTGAATTTAAGATGGCAGTTAATTCAGGGTAGCAGTGTATTTAAGGTATCAGTAAATTTAAAGTGACAGTGTATTTAAGATAGTGAATTTAATGTACCAGTGAGTTTAAGGTGATAGGCCCTCAAGTGCAGAATAATTGAAAGTAGAGAGAAAGGTGCAACTTGGAAAAAAACAGAAGGGCAATGAACTGGGAAAGTAAACCAAACAAAATGAATTTAAAATGGAACGTGGTAAACAAGGACAGTAATTGGTCATGTGTGGGGGGCAGGTGATTGAACACTCGCCACATTGCCAATCTAACATCCACCATACCACCTTAAGTAGCCCAAATTTAAGGTAGCAGTTTTTTTAAAGTGGCAGTGAATTTAAGATATGAGGAAAGTTAAGGTAGCAGTGAAATTAACATAGCAGTGAAATCCATGACACAAAAAAAAACCACACACTACAAAAGACAAGCAAACAAGATAACATCCACAAATACATCCACAATGCAAGACAGAGACTGAACAAACACAGGGGTATAAATACACAGAGGGGAAACAAGAAACACCTGTGAATAGGGGCGGAGCACAGGCAGGTGGAACAGATAACAAGGGGCAGGACCAGGGAGGAGACACAGAACAACAAAAGCACATGGTACAAGAAAAAAGGCACGTGGCTACCATAGATGGGACAAGAGACACACTGAGAGGGACAAAGGGAGAATCCGTGACAGAACCCCCCACCTAATGCACAGCTCCTGAGGCACGAAAAAGGCCATCCAAAGTGGGAGCTGGTTAGGAGGAGGGACCGGGAAAACATAGGAACAAACAGGAAACTAGACAGGGGACAGGACACCAGACCGGGATCATACACTAAACCGAGCAAGGGACTGGACAAGGGACAATGACGAAACTAGACAGAGAAATGCACAGGAAACTGGATAAGGGAATGGACAGGAAACCTCTGAAATGACAGGACATGAGACTGGACAATGGTTGAATGCGAGACTGGACAGTAGACTGAACATGGGACTGGACAAGTGATGGGATGAAGGACGAGACAGATGAGACGTAAGTGGAAAGAGACGGAACAAAGGGCTGGACAGGAGATGGAACACGCAACTGGATAGGACCAGACAGGGACGAGACTGGAAACAAAAGTGGAGAGAGAACAGGAGACTGGAGTGGAGAAACAGGATACTGGAGGGAGGTCTGGACAGAGGAACAGACAGTGGGCTAGACAAAAGACTGCATAGGAGGCTGGAAAGATGGCAGAACAGGAGATGGATCTAACAGACATGGGGACAGGAACAGACATGGTTACTGGGACAGGAACAGAAACATGGACAGGAATAGGTACAATAAGACCAAACACAGAAACAGGAACACAGAGACAGGTACAGATATATACATGGTTACAGGGACAAAAACAAAACTATGGACTGGAGACTGGACAGACTAGGGGGAAGACACAGAATTAAGAAGTTCATGCAGGCGAAGGAATTGGGTGGCAGACTGAGCGGGGAACCGGAAACGCAAGGAGAATAGTACTTTAGCAGGGAGCTGGGGAAACATTGCAGGAGCAGGACGCTGGAAGGTCAGCACTGGAGCAGAATACTGTGAGGCAGTTACTGGATGCTGAAAGGTAGGCATAGGAGGAGGTCGCTGGGAGTTTGGTGGCAGAGCATGATGCTGAGAGGCTGGCGCCAAACCAGGACAGGAAATGAGAAAAGGAGTATCCCAGGGTGCAGGAGCAGAAACTGGGGCATCCCAGGGTGCAGAAGCAGGAGTGGCCCAGGGAGCAGGAACTGGTGACGCTGAGGCCACAGGCAAGTCTGGAGACATGGAGGCAACCAGCAGGTTAGGGAACTCAGAAGTGACGTCCTCGGCTGCAGGCTGGGCCGCAGCGGCGTCCTTGGCTGCAGGCTGGGCCGCAGCGATGTCCACGGAGGCAGGCGGCCCTGCAGCGACGTCCACGGAGGCGAGAAACACCTGTGACTAATGAGGGGCGGAGCACAGGCAGGTGGAACAGATAACAAGGGGCAGGACCAAGGAGGAGACACAGAACAACAAAAGCACATGGTACAAGAAAACAAAAGGCACATGGCTACCATAGAGGGGACGAAAGACACACTGAGAGGGACAAAGGGAGAATCCGTGACACGAGGAAACAGTGGCTTCAAGGGAGCAGTGTATTTAAGGTAGCATCAAATTTAAGATAGCAGGAAATGTAAATTGCAATGGATTTAAGGTAAATCAGTAAACTTAAGGTAAACGTAAGGTGCCAGTAGATTTAAGGCATCACTAAAATTTTTTTTTCTCCCCAATTTAGTCGTCTCCAATTCCACCCACTAGTTAGGACTCCCCCAATCACACGATGCTATCAACGCTAGGAGAGTGAAGGCTAACACAGGCTTCCTCCGAGACCTGTGAAGCCAACCACCGCTTCTTTTCGAACTGCCGCTCACGCAACGTCACTAGACAGCCGAACGCGCTCGGAGGAAAGCGGCAACCGCCAGATCTGTTACGTCAGCTAACAGACGCCTGCGCTGACTAGCATCGCGCGGAGTGATGGGGGGAGAAGGAGGGGCCATCCTACCCACCCAGAGAGAGCGAGGCCAATTGTGCTCTCTCGGACTCCCAGCTAAGGATGGCTGTAGCATGACCAGGGATCGAACTCTCGATCTCCTGATGATAGGGCCAACGCTTAGACGGTTGCGCCACTCGGGAGCCGGCATCACTAAATTTAAGGTGGCAGTGGATTTAAGGTATCAGTGAATTTAAGGTGACAGTGAATTTAAAGTGGTTGTGGATTTAAGGTATCAGCAAAGTTAAGGTGGCATTGAGTTTCAGGTGGCAGTGGATTTAAGGTATTAGTAAATTTAATGTGGCAGTACATTTCAGGTGGCAGTGGATTTAAAGTAGCAGTGAATTTAAGTTAGCAGTGGATTTAACATAACAGTGGATTTAAGATAACAGTGTGTTTAATAGCAGAGCATCCACCAAGCAACATTTTAGCAACAACCAGGTCTCAACCAGATACCATAGCAACCACATATCAACATCTAAGCAACACTTTAGTAACCATCAGCAGTCTACCACTATTTTAAGGTTTTAACATAATTACCTGGCCTTTTCAAGCCAACTTAAAGTTTGTTCACAAACGTTCCCTTTCTAGTTATTCCATACAGTCTAATTTTGCCCTATCAATCAATGACATGCAATCAAAATAATTCAGAGTGGTTTGATTATAGAGAAATTTAGTGACTCAGATGTCAAACAGTGGTCTTGATAGGAACCAGGGGTCAACATGACTACAACACAAATATAGACATTTCATTTACTATCCACCAGTGAACCTACACGAGTCAACTGAGTTTTACATGGAATGTTGATGATGGAGATTAGTGGAAAATCTGAAATAATTTCTTTTCGATGGGGACTATTTTGCCACAGAATGTCCTGCATGTACTCCTCCACCATGATTTTAAAATCTCACTGTGTAAAGCCTTAAAGACAACTTTTCAGACATGCAGTTTTCAGCACCACTGTAGACGCAGTTCTGACTCAAGAATGAAGCATTTCACATCAAACCACTCATAATGACTGTTTACATCGTAATCATTTAGGAGGAAATTTACAGGAAATTTTGAAAAAAAAAATGATGGAATTCCCCGTCAAACAATAGAAAGACAACATGAGCAACTGATGTTTTTTGGAAAGCTGAGGTTTAGTGATGAAACAGAAAAAAAAACTGCAATATGCTCACATATGGTCAGCCTTGGGCAGTTTTGGTTCCATGTTTGCGTTCAGGCTGTGTCTAGAATGTCAGATTCACATGATTGAACTCATTGCCAGGTATATTTGGTGTGTTAGAGTAGAGAAACTCTCCTGGACTCAGTTCCTCTCCCCTGCCACACTGCTCTCCAGTTGAGAGGGCAGTTGTATTTGGGCCAAACGTACTGCCATGTTGTAACAGTAGTGTTTTGAGAGTAGTGTTGTAGCAGTGGTATTGTAAGAGTAGTATTGTAAGAGTAGTGTTTTAAGAGCAATGTTGTAACAGTTATGTTGTACCAGCAGTGTTGTAACAGTGGCATTGTAAGAGTAGTGTTGTAAGAGTAATGCTGTAACAGTCAGATTGTAAGAGTCAGGTTATAACAGTAGTGTTGTAGCAGAAGTATTGTAAGAGTAGTACTGCAAGAACAGTATAGTAACGGTGGTACAGTATCTCTTCTGCTTACAGTGTTCATGCTTGTTGGAATCGTGGCGAGGTGGTGGTCATTTTATCATTTAGCAGATTGGGTGGGATATGGCTCAGGGGAATGTTTATGGGAACCCTCCCATCCTGTTTATTTTTCTGTTTGAAGACCTCCACAGGAAAACCTGTCCCAGGCCAGGCCCAGGGTGCCTACTCAAATAACATGTGTCTTCAAATGCATACAATTAAGAAAACTGTACAAAAAGTAATTCTTATAAAAACCAAAAGGCTAATGATTGTAAGATAGACTTGGCTCATTGATTTTTTTGTATATGAAAAAATAAGAAATTTTAGTGTAATCACTATATAAATATACATATAAATATATAAGACACCTGAAAGCCCCCTCCTTCCCCTTAATTTTTTTAATGCTTTAGCAAAACCTAAAGGAAAAAAAAAGGAAAATGCATCCGCCCTAGCAGATTTAAGGTATCACTAAATTTAAAGTGGCAATGGATTTAAGGTATGAGTCAGCCTTAAAGCAGAATGACATCAATTTAGATAAGGTTGGTGGAAACACAGGTTGAAAATAAAACATTAAAACATTTAAAGTATTCATGTAAATAAAAGGATAGAATGGTGAAGAGAATCTGGAGAAATCTCTGTATGCAATTATCTTTGGGCACTCAGACGGCACTGCATTAAAAACAGACACGATTCTGTAAATCAGTGCATGGGCTCAGGAACACTTCCAACAGGAACACGGTTCGTCGCTGCATCCACAAAAGCAAGTTAAAACTCTACCATGCAAAGAAGAAATCATATATAAACAGGATCCAGTAATGCCGCTGCCTTCTCTGGGCCCTAAGTGATCTCAGCATATATCTTTTAATACATATTCTGACCAGTGATCTCAGCGTATATCTTGATATATATTCTGATCAATAATCTCAGCATATATATTTTGATATATATTTTGAGGACTGTCTTTTGCAATTTCTGCAAATTTATTTATTATGTATAGCATATATTCACAAAGCTTGAGAAAAAAGCCAGCAGGTGCATCATCATGTTGGCAGCAACTTGATTCCAAGTTGATCTACTTTGCCGTTAATGTAGAAGTGATTTTTCTCTGGGTCAGATCTGTTAGACCACTGATAGTTTCACTGCCTCATGTCTGCCCACACTGATGCAGCTTGTAAATTTTGTAAATCCTAACTTTGCAAAAGCTACAAAAGCTTTGTCATTTTTCCAAATGCAATATGGAAAGCAAAAAACATGCATCAACTTTTACAGTGTGCTCAAGTGAGTACGAAAAGCCAGTTAGCTGCTCTGCTTGGCAACCAATCAGCACTCAGTAGCAGTAATACTAACCAATCAGCCCTCAGTAGCAGTAATGCCAACCAATCAGCACTCAGTAGCAGTAATGCTAACCAATCGGCACTCAGTAGCAGTAATACTAACCAATCAGCCCTCAGTAGCAGTAATGCCAACCAATCAGCACTCAGTTGCAGTAATGCTAACCAATCAGCACTCAGTAGCAGTAATGCTAACCAATCAGCCCTCAGTAGCAGTAATGCTAACCAATCAGCACTCAGTAGCAGTAATGCTAACCAATCGGCACTCAGTAGCAGTAATACTAACCAATCAGCCCTCAGTAGCAGTAATGCCAACCAATCAGCACTCAGTTGCAGTAATGCTAACCAATCAGCACTCAGTTGCAGTAATGCTAACCAAACAGCACTCAGTAGCAGTAATGTTAGCATCCTGCTGCCAAAACCCGTTTGCTCTGTAAAAAAGGAAACATACAGGTGAGATTTCTTTGCTTTTTGTGAAATACATCCCTCTACTTTCTAAAATTAAAGGAAAGTTCTGGTTCAGTGATTAGAAACTATTTTAACTTTTCATTTTTAGCTGTTGAGCTCCATTAACTCCCATTCATTGACGACTGAATGATCCAATGACCTCCCTTATTGGTGCCAATGGTTGTTTTGCTGCCTTGTGTAATTTGCACAAACTTAGTCGAGCCAAGTCAAAGTTTATTCATAAAGCACTTTTTAGAATAGGCGTTTACCAAAGCAGCTTTAGCAGCTTTTACCAAAAATCCAAGCCACAGTGAGCAAGCCAAGCCAAGAAAAACTCCCTCATTTTGAAAAGTTGGATGGGATTTTCCCTTTTTTTAAAGGGAAATCCCATCCAATTTTTACATGCATACCATAGGTCAAGAGTAAGAACTACGTCCAATGCCAATATATGTAGCTGCAAATGGCAATCAGCAGAGTCCAAGCACTATGAGGCCAATGATGCCTTATGTGCCAGCTTCTGGCCGTAGAAGACATACAGCAGACAGCTGAATTTTGGAAAGCCCTCCATTTCTTATGATGAAGATCCCTGAAGGTTATGACCACTATGTTTTATACAGATCCAGCCATTTTCTCAGACAGGGAATCGAACCCAGGACTTTAGTCTGATGGTAGATGCTATCATGCTGAGCAACAATTTAGCAACAAGATATCAAGCACCATTTTAGCAGCTCATTCCCTACTTTTGAGTGATAGAGCTGAGAATTAATTTACTGTATGCCCTCAAGATTCTGTACACATGTTCTCAATTCGGTTACAATCAGACAATCATGGATGGAATTAGCCCATTAATTCAGAATAAACCAGTTCAGTCCACTTGTTCCAATCTTGCACGCACACTGTACTTAAAAGTCAAAATGTTTTTAATAATTATTTACCTTCAGACTCAGATTTTTTAGGAAATTCAATGAAAGCTCGAGGAGTAGTTAAAAAAGACAAATTATGAAACTTCACACAATTACAGAACAACTGTAATTTTTTTAGAGACTTGTATGTGCACAGTTGTCAGACTCAGTGGAATGCATTACTTGAAACAATTTGTTTAGCCTAAAGCAAATGTTGCCATCAAATGCCTATTTCTTTAAAAAAAATTGGTAGTGGTAATGAAAATATAACAATTATATAGAGTATATTTTAAGCGATTCATTCTTTCTTCACCTCTCTGTCAGAGCTGGATGTATGTAGGAGGGCTTAGGGGCTAGGTTCTGGGTGGGCTAAGCCTGCCTGTGCTGGATCAGCTGGATTTTGCTCATAGGCTCATTAACTCATTTGCCAAATTTTAGTGTGACCCTCTGCTATTAACAACCAAACTAGATCAAACTAGGCAGAAATTGTGAAAATTTTGTGGATTTTCCTTTAAACTAGTGCTGGGGTGGAACAACCTTCTTGTTCATGTCAAAACTTCATTCAGTCCACTAGACAGCAATGTTTTAGTTCACTTCTCAGTAGGAAGAGTCAAAGTGATCAGCCTGTTTTCTAGACCATCATATTTACTCTAAGCTGCTTCACCATGATCATGTTGAAGCATCTTAGAGTAAATAAAAAGTTCATAGTATTTGCAAACATGAGCAAATATAAAGGATGCAAGTTATCAATTTGAAGCCTCTGTTCTGACTGACAAATGTAGCTCGCATGTCACAATATGCAACCCTGACTGCTTTCATCACACAGAAACAGTCAAAATCTAAGACTGAGCAATCTGTGTTTTATCTAATTTGCATATAGTTCCACAGCAGTGTAAGCATTTGTCCGAGTCCGTCTCCATCTCTGTCTGTCTGTATATTATTAAAAAAGAAATTCAAATGTTGATTTGTCAGACCACAGGACACTTTTCCACTCCACCTCAGTCCATTTTAAATGAGCTCGGGCCCAGAGAAGGTGGCAGCATTACTGGATTCTGTTTATATTTGGTTTCTTCTTTGTGTTTTAGAGTTTTAATTAGCATTTGTGGATGCAGTGACAAACTGTTTTCACAGACAGTGGTTTTCAGAAGTGTTTCTGAGCCCATGCAGTGATTTCCACTACAGAATCATGTCTGTTTTAATGCAGTGCTGCCTGAGGGCCTAAAGATCACGGCCAGCAAATACTGGTTTTTGGCCTCGTCCATTGCATACAGAGATTTCTCCAGATTCTCTGAATCTTTTAATGTTATTATTCACAGAGTGGTGAACCCCTCCTCATCTTTACTTCTGAAAGACTCAGCCTCTCTGGGATGCTCTTTTTATACCCAATCATGTTAGTGACCTGTTGCCAATCAACCACCAGGTGTTTTTTTTTAGCATAACACAAATTTACCAGCCTTTTGTTGCCCCATCCCAACTTTTTTGGAATGTGTTGCTGCCATCAAATTCAAAATGGGCACATATTTTTCAAAAAACAATAACATTTCTCAGTTTCAACATTTGATATGTTGTCTTTGTACTATTTTCAATGTAATATAGGGTTTAAATGATTTGCACATCATTGCATTTTGTTTTTATTTATTTTGCACAGCATCCCAACTTTTTTGGAAATAGGGTTGTACAATACACAGTCACGATCAAGATGAAGAAGAGCTTCACTGTCATTTCATCCACACTCTTAAAAATGATGGTTCCTCAAAGGTTTTTTCCCGACAAAAATGGTTCTATATAAAATTATGAACACTCAAAGAACAATTTGCATGTTTAAATGGTTCTCTGCATGGTGAAATGGTTCTTCAGATTAATGGAGAATGTGCTGTAGATGGTTCTATATAGAACCTTTTTGAAAAGGATTCTATGTAGCACCTAAAAGGGTTCTTCTATTGATAGGATGTCAAGCTCAGCACTTCTGTTTGCACTTTCTTTCTGCATGTCTGACCAATTTTGAACCAATTGCTTATCAATATTTATAGTTTTAATCTCCTCTAAAGGTTTGTAGGTAACATCTATTATACAGTTGTAAAAAAGTTTGGGCACCGCATGATTTTCCAAGTGCTGCATGGAACAAACTCAAATATGACACATTTCTGCTCATTTTAGTCACAGTTCACTGTTTATTTGCTCAATAAATAAACAAAATGTGGCATGTGCGTAAGTTTTGGCACCCTTCCGGTCAGTACTTCGTAAGACCCCACTTTGGCTGAAACCACAACTTTCAAGTGTTTCTTGTGGGCTTCTAATAGTCTTTCTTACACATACATGTGTAAGAAACTTCTTACAGAGTCTCTTTGTGATCGGTCACCCATTACAGAACTGACTCTCTGTGTGTTTTCCTTTCTTTTCTTCGCCGAGTTGAACAGCTGCCCATCCTGTGCGTCTGATGCTGCTGCCTTTTCTGCCTCGATCGGGTGCCACTGCTCGCCAGCCCTCTGGACCGGGTTACCAACATTGAGCCTCCTGCTGTACAACGCGGTGCAAACCTCACCCTCACAACCTGACCCCACTGATACTGCTGTTGCTACATGAACTAATCGAAATTATTCACCTGAACCAATCAATCATTTAAACTAATCAAATTAATCAATCACCCATTGTAGAACTGACTCTGTGTTTTTCCTTTCTTTCCTTTGCCGAGTTGAACAGCTGCCCATCCTGATGCTGCTGCCTCTTCTGCCTTGATCGGGTGCCACTGCTCATCGTGCAAACCTCACCCTCACAACCTGACCCCACTGATGCTGCTGCTGCTGCTGCTGCATGAACCAAACTATTCAAATTAATTGTTTGCTCCTCCTGTTTTTTGTACTATAATACTTTATACTATCAATGTTTTACTATCCGGTGTCGACCAGAGGAGGATGGGTTCCCCTTCTGAGTCTTGGTTCCTCTCCGGTCACAACCTCCAGTCCAGGACTGCCCCAGTGAAAACTGTCTGTTAACATAAGACACAAGAGAAGGAAAAAACCTACTTTACTTTTAATGTAAGTCAATGGAACCAGAATTTTTTCCAAGTCTTTTTTGGCCGTTTCTTTTTGTTCATTCTTCATAAATTTGCACACAATGTAAAGGCAAACAGGCATTTTCAAATTATGTCAAAAACTGAAAAACGTCATACAAGGTTTTGTCCCGACAGCAGCGCTATTTCTCTATAGGTACACTAGGATTATGTTGTGATAAGATGGTGACCCTTTTGTTAGGCTTAAATCCCAACAATACATACAACACAATGGATTATTGAGTCCTGTGTGCTTTTGTTTCATTAGTGATTTATTCAAAGTGAGCAAAGGTTAGGTGGGTGGGGCTCCTCTTTCTAGCATCTTGCTTCCTTTTTAGGTGAATCAATTTGTCATTCTTTCTCTGTTCTTTGTTCGTTCTCTCTTTTTTCCTGCCTACTCTCAGGTGTAATATTCGCCCTCAACACCAGAGGTCAGCTTGACCTGAGTTATGAACTCAATCTCCTTTGCCTGCAGCTCATCTACTGTAAATGCAGCAGTTTGAATTTATTTTGAAATACACGCCTTTATTTTGAAACGAGTACAAACAGGACGTAACTCCGTGAGCTTCACAGAGACCGAGGAGCACCTGTAGCGGTGATGTTACCTGCCAGTTTGTTTTTTCTTTTTATTACTCCATGCTTCGTGTCGTTTGCTACAGCCTTGTGAACGTGATGTTAGGAGAAGTGTAAGCTGAAGAACTGTATTTTTGACCGTGAAGATTGCCTCTGGGGAATGACTCTGCCGTTGGTTGAGAAGCAGGCTAAAGTGGTTAGTATTACTCTGAGTATTATTTTGGTACCAGCTACAATGCTAAGCAGTGCTATTTTTGTAATGATTACAATAACTAATGTTGTCTTTATTTTGTTTACTTGAACATTTAGTTCTACGGTGTTGATGTGGTGTCAATAAACATCTGTGAAAGGAACCGGAGTCTCGCATCCAATCAATGGGCGGCATAGTAGAACACTTCTGCATCGGTGAAGACTCCGAGCGGATGAAGACGGACTGTTGCAGGCCACGTGCGGTGAAGGAGAGGCCACTACGTCAACTGTTCGTGTGAATCAAGGGGCAAGTGGACAAGGCTACGCAAGCAAGCACAGTCGAAGCAAGTGGCTTGAAAGTAGCAGAAGTACTTGTTAGCTGCCATTAAGTTTCTATCACGCAGACAATTCATTTGTGCCTTTTCCTTAAAGACGCAGTGGACAATTTCCTGCAATTGACTTTCTAGTAAGAATCAAAGAAACTAAGTACATAAGTAAATTCATCATTCTCCCAGTTGAACCGAAGAGGTTTAAGTAATATCAAATATTTTTCATACAAGTGAGTTCTTCATATTTAGACTGTGCCAAGAGTATTTACACTTAATTGCTGTTAATTAATTGCTGTTTATTACTAATTTATTGAAGTATGTTGTAGTGTTTAAGGTGCATTATGCAAAGGTTAAGATAAGGTAATCAAAGAGATTATATTTACATTTTTATTTCATATTTGCACACTTTAGAGAACAGAACACATTTATTCAACATGTTTAACACTCTGCACATTTAATATGTCACACACAAAAGAAAATACTTTTCTGCCAACCAAAGAGGTCACTCAAGGAGACCTTCAAGAAGATAGTAACGTAGAGCAGATTACGCTACCACAGGAAGCTCACGCTGATGAACAAGTTGAAGACACACAATCTCAGGTTGGTGACGATGACACACAACTGCCTCCAGGAATCAGGAAATCTGGACGCACACGAAAGCTCACTGAAAAAGGAAAGGCTTTGTTAGATGATAAATTAAAGAATCTAAATGTGAGTTTTGAAAGGATGTACAGAAGATGGAAGTATCACATCAATGGCTTAAAAAGGTCCATTAAGAATAATGATGCTGATGATCTGATTGATGAAATCGCAAATGCAATCAACACCATCCAAGTGGACATTGACAATACTTATCTCGAAATAAGAGCCATTTCAAGTCCTGAGCCTGACATTCGGAGAATGAATGATACATGTCAAGCATTCACTAAGATTGCAAATTTAAAAGTTCAACACTTTCGCAGTGATGGTGATTCAGAAGATATACCTTGGCCTGATGCTAAGTCAGTGTTTGACACCACAGTGTCTAGCGTCTCCTCAGCTCAAAATGCTAGGTCAAAGGCTTCATCCAGAGCATCCAGACACTCTTCCATCCTGTCCCTGAATGCAAAACAAGTGGCAGCTGAAGTTGTAGCTACGCAAGAGGTGATAAAGATAATAAATGCTCAACATCAACAAAAGGAAGAAATTCAGAGACTTGAGGTGGATGAACAAATCTTAAAGGCTGAAAGAGAAGTTAAAGAAAGGGAAATGGAAGCAGACAGTGCTAGAAAAAGAGCTTAGTTCATAGCAGAAAGTGCTGATAGAAAAATGAAGCTGGAAGGGAAAAGAAGAGAAGTAGAACGTCTAGAAGAACTTAAAGGGCATGTTGCAGCACAAGCAAGGCTGCAAGTTTATTCAGAATCTCTCTACCCACCACTTACACTTAACCCTTTAATTGATCCATATTTTCTCTCCCATCCAGCACCAGTTTCCCAAGCTCTTCCTGCTCAACAAGACAAGCCCAGTCAAGCACATCGCCCACATGAGGTCACAGCCCCCCAAAACCCCCATCCTTATCCCTCCATGTGTACATCACATACAGTTCCACAGCCAGCCACAATTACTCAAGTCCCTATAAGCCAAGTCAGCACCCAAACTGCACTTCCTCTCATACAGCAAGCCCCATCCACTCAAGTTCCAGCCACTCAAGCCTTTTTGACCTCTCACGAAGCCTCCAATGACCTTGTGAGAACTCTTGCTGAAGCAATCACAGCTAATCGAGTTCCAATTCCAGAACCTGAAGTTTTCCATGGAGATCCTCTCAAGTACAACGATTGGAAGCTTTCCTTCTGTACTCTGATTGATCGCAAAAACCTGCCAACTGAAGAAAAGCTCTTCTTTCTACGCAAGTATGTTGGTGGCTCAGCCAAGAGAGCTATTGAAGGCCATTTCCTTACAGGAACAGAAACAGCTTATCGTGCTGCCTGGGACGTACTTGAAGACAGATTTGGTAATCCATTCATAGTTGCCAAGTCATACCGTGACAAGATACATACATGGCATAAAATTGGCCCCAACGACAGCGAAAGGCTTCGTGAGTTTGTTGATTTCCTGATCAGTGTGGAATCAGCTATGCCTTACGTTCAAGGTCTACAAACTCTCAACGACTGTATGGAAAACCAAAAGATTACCGTCAAGCTCCCAGATTGGTTGAGCTCACGCTGGAATAGAGAAGCCACGATTTATCAAGATGAACACAAAATGTTTCCTGACTTCAGACACTTCGTGAGATTTCTCAAGGTGGAGGCTCGAATTGCATGCAACCCCATCACATCATTATATGCAGTGAAGCCAACTGACCAAGAAAGATCAAAGCCAACAGAACGAGAACAGTTTAAGTATCAAAGAAAACAAAACGTAAGTGCTAAGACTTTCACCACTAATGTACGTGAGAAGACAAACATCGTATGCATTTTTTGCAAGAAGAAAGGCCATACTCTCCATAAGTGTCGCAAGATTATGGAAAAACCAGTTGAAGAAAGAGTTAAGTTTGTACAACTAGAGAAGTTATGTTTTGGCTGCCTCAAGATCGGCCATAATTCCAAAACTTGTACATCCAGGAGCGTGTGTGACTTATGTGAAAAATGCCACCCCACTTGTCTACATCAAGATCGTGGGAAGAAAGACCAAGAACAAGGGGTAAGAAACAAACAAGAAAGGTTAAATGAAAACAAACGAGACGAGAACCAACAGTCTGAACCCATAGAAACACAGCAAGTTACCTCTCACCGAGTTGTTCAAGAGAAGAGCAGTACTCATACTTCTTCTATTGTTCCAGTCTATGTCTCCACGACAGCTGAACCAGAAGAGGAAATTCTGGTGTATGCTTTACTTGATAGCCAGAGTGACACAACCTTCATCCTGCAGGATGCAGCTGAAACATTATGTGTCAAGAAAGAGCCAGTAAAACTTAAAGTGTCCACAATAACATCAAAAACAAAGGTGGTGAACAGCCACAAGGTGCAAGGACTACAGGTAAGAGGCATCAACTCTGACACTAAAATCAAACTCCCAACAACCTACACCAGAGAATACATACCAGCAAACATATCCCATATCCCATATACATAAGTACAACGGCGAAGTCCTGGCCTCACCTAGAACATCTGGCAGATGAGATGTCTCCGGAGCTCGACTGTGAAGTAGGATTGTTAATAGGCTATAACTGTTCCCAAGCCTTACTTCCCAGAGATGTCATCACAGGCAACGAAACCCAGCCATATGCACAAAGGTCTGTTTTGGGTTGGAGCATTATCGGCTACAGCAGCACTGATGTTGATTATGATCAGGAGGATGAAATCGGTGTCAGCCACCGCGTCATCATAAAGGAAGTTCTTCCAGCTACAAAGCCCTCTTCTGAGCTCAAGTCTGAGGTCCATTTTGTTTATCGAACTCAAGTCAAGGAAATGATCACTCCGACAGATATACTCAAGGTCTTTGAGTCAGATTTTACTGAGAAGTTCAGTGAAGAAGTTCTAATATCACAAGAAGATATTAAGTTCTTGGAGAAGCTGAAAGAAGGCATCAAGCAAAAGCCAAACAGGCATTACGAAATGCCACTGCCTTTCAAGGAAGAGAGGCCAAGTCTGCCAAACAACAAAGTGTGTGCAGAACATCGACTCAGATGTCTGGAAAAGCGTCTCAAGAAAGATTATCAATATCATAAGGATTATGTGGCTTTTATGGAGGACATAATAGCAAGAGATGATGCTGAAAAGGTTCCAGAGTCAGAGTTAATCAATCAGACCACATGGTATATCCCTCACCATGGGGTTTATCACGCCCAAAAGCCAGGAAAGATTCGCGTGGTATTTGATTGTTCAGCTAAGTTTCAGAATACATCACTGAATGAGCATCTACTCACCGGACCAGACCTTACAAATACCCTTGTAGGGGTCTTGTGTCGCTTCCGCAAAGGACAAGTAGCCATCATGTGTGATGTAGAGAGGATGTTCCATCAATTTCATGTTGCACCAGGGGACCAAGACTACCTCAGATTTCTGTGGTGGGAAAGAGGGGATATGGAAGCTCCACCATCAGTGTTTCGCATGAAGGTTCACTTGTTCGGGGCTGCATCGTCACCTGGCTGCGCTAATTTCGGGCTCAAACACCTAGCGGCAGAGGGAGAAGGCAAGTTTAGTGAAGCTACAGTGAAGTTTTTACAGCGCAACTTTTATGTTGACGATGGATTAGCAAGTTTGGACAGTGAAGAAGAAGCTATCAAGCTTGTTAAAGAGGCAAGAGACCTCTGCAACACTGGTAATCTCTGCCTACACAAATTCATTACCAACAACAAGAAGGTTCTTGACACAATCCCAAAGCAAGAACGTGCTGAAGGTGCAGCTGACCTTGACATGGCCTTGGGAGAACACAAGATGGAACGGACTCTTGGGGTCCAATGGTGCATTAGTTCAGATAAGTTCCAGTTCAGGGTGAGAGTAAAAGAACATCCCTTTACCAGAAGAGGAGTACTGTCAACAGTAGCCTCAATTTTTGACCCTCTTGGATTTGTGGCACCTTTAATTTTGAAGGGTAAACTGATCTTACAAAGAATGTGCCAAGATAAGGTGGGATGGGATGAACCACTTCCTAAAGACCTCAGGCCACGCTGGGAAGCATGGCTCCAAGATCTCCACAATCTGTCTTCGGTAGAAATACCTCGGCACTACATACCATTGACATCCAAGGAAGTTCAACAGTATGAACTTCACCATTTTTCTGATGCTAGTGTTTCTGGCTATGGAATGTGTTCTTACCTTAGGGCTGTTTCAAGGTCTAGAGAAGTCCATAATGCTCTTGTTATGGGGAAGGCGAGAGTTGCACCGACGAAAGTAACAACGATCCCAAGGTTGGAACTTTCAGCCGCGGTCGTGGCCACAAGGACAAGTGACCTGCTAAAGAGAGAAATGGAGATTGAAGATCTGCAGGAATACTTTTGGACGGATTCCAAGGTCGTCCTTGGTTACATTAATAATGATGAAAAGCGATTTCATGTATTTGTAGCCAACCGGATCCAGCAGATCAAATCAAGTACAGAACCAAGTCAGTGGCAATATGTTGCCTCAGAAAATAACCCGGCTGACCACGCCTCTCGTGGACTCACCACAAAGGAGCTTGTAGAGTCCAACTGGTTCACGGGACCCAGTTTCTTGTGGCAAAAGGACCTCCCTAAGAGAGAAGAGATTAAGGTGGGAGAAATCAATGAGGACGATCCAGAAATCAAAAGAGCACAAGTTCACACAACAAAGGTAAAGGAAGAGAGGTCTCTACCAGACCGACTTCAGAAGTTTTCAGATTGGAAGAGAGCCGTAAGGGCCGTAGCAAGACTTAAGCGTCTTGCAAGGGAGGTGAAAGGTCTTAAAATGAGATCCAATGAAGCTACAACACTAGAAGAAAGAATGGATGCTGAGCAATTCATAATCCAAGCAGTTCAAAGGGAAGCATTCAGTGATGAAATCAAGTCTCTGATACAAAGGGAAGAAGTACAAAGGAGCAAGTCAACCAAGTTACACAAGTTGAGCCCCTTCATGGATAGCCAAGATATCCTGAGGGTGGGAGGTAGATTGACACAAGCAGCTCTTCACCCTGATGTCAAACACCCAGCTATCCTACCCAGAGGGCATCATGTGTCTCGATTGTTGATAAAACACTTCCATGAGAAGGTGAAGCATCAGGGTCGTGGAATGACGATCAATGAATTACGCTCCAATGGGATTTGGATCTTAGGATGTTGTAGTGAAGTGTCATCACTCATCTTCAAGTGCATTAAATGCAGAAAACTCAGGAAGTGTAATCAAGAACAAAAAATGGCCGACCTTCCACCAGAGAGGATGGAAGCCACTCCTCCATTTACCTATACTGGTATGGACTGCTTCGGACCATTTTATGTTAAGGATGGAAGGAAAGAACTGAAGAGATATGGACTCTTATTCACCTGCATGTGTTCACGTGCCATCCACATTGAGGTATTGGATGACCTTTCCACTGATGCCTTCTTCAATGCGTTGCGTTGCTTTATTGCCATAAGGGGCAATGTAAGTCAACTACAAAGTGACCAAGGCACAAACTTTGTGGGGGCACGCAATGAATTCCAGGAATTAATGAAAGGAATAGAGCAAGAACGTGTGAAAGAGTTAGGATGCAACTTTGTCATGAACCCACCTGCTTCCAGTCACATGGGCGGCGTCTGGGAGAGGCAGATTCGGACCGTGAGAAGTGTCCTCACATCCATCCTAGACCAGTCTGCTGGAAGATTAGACAGCTCTTCATTAAGAACTTTTCTGTACGAAGTGATGGCGATAGTGAATAGTCGACCATTGACCGCAGAGCATCTCAATGATCCATTAGGACCAGAACCCCTAACTCCAAACCACATATTGACAATGAAATCATCAATCATCGCACCGCCACCTGGAGAGTTTGTAAGTGAAGATATCTATCTGCAGAAAAGATGGAGGAGAGTTCAGTTCTTGTCCAATGAATTTTGGACCAGGTGGAGAAAGGAGTATTTGCTGAATCTGCAGCAGAGGAGCAAATGGACCAAGAACAGGAGAAATGCTAAAGTGAATGACATTGTCCTGTTGCAAGATGAGAGCACACCAAGAAATCAGTGGAAACTGGTGAAGGTAGTTGAAGTCTTCCAAGGAGCTGACGAAAGAGTCAGAAAACTCAAACTGTTACTTAGTGACACAACACTAGACAGTAAAGGCACACGCACAACTAAGCCAGTTTACTTAGAAAGGTCCATACACAAAACAGTACTATTGCTTGAGGCTAAATAAGCAGGTTAACTCTTCAATGAGATTGTTTTGTTTGGTTTCGAAGGTATATTTGTGTATTTACAAAAGTGTCAAAGTTCTGTTAACAATATAAATTTTTATTGTGAATCACACATTGTGTGATGGTGGGAGTGTAAATGCAGCAGTTTTTGAATTTATTTTGAAATACACGCCTTTATTTTGAAACGAGTACAAACAGGACGTAACTCCGTGAGCTTCACAGAGGACCGAGGAGCACCTGTAGCGGTGATGTTACCTGCCAGTTTGTTTTTTCTTTTATTACTCCATGCTTCGTGTCGTTTGCTACAGCCTTGTGAACGTGATGTTAGGAGAAGTGTAAGCTGAAGAATTGTATTTTTGACCGTGAAGATTGCCTCTGGGGAATGACTCTGCCGTTGGTTGAGAAGCAGGCTAAAGTGGTTAGTATTACTCTGAATATTATTTTGGTACCAGCTACAATGCTAAGCAGTGCTATTTTTGTAATGATTACAATAACTAATGTGTCTTTATTTTGTTTACTTGAACATTTAGTTCTACGGTGTTGATGTGGTGTCAATAAACATCTGTGAAAGGAACCGGAGTCTCGCA
>NW_023495194.1:0-52345 GCF_904425465.1 Colossoma macropomum | reverse complement strand
CAAGGTTTTGTTCAGCGAGATGTGTGTGTGTGTGTTTGTGTGTGTGTGTATGTATGTATATATATATATATATATATATATACATATATATACATATATGTACACACACACACACACACAACAGTGTAACTGTGGCTACAGTTCATAACTGACCAACCGTCATTAGTTACATAATAATTACCATCTTTAGTGACAGATAACACACACACTCCAAGAACAATGAGAGTAAACACGTTTACTTAATGTGCTTTAGTGTTAAGAATGGAGCAATACATTTGACGTGTCTAGATCATATTAAAAAAAACACACACATGTTGATGTATTTGTTCCTGGGTGGTAATTTGACCAAACTGACCAAAACCAGCTGACCGCTAGCGTTTCTTAGTTTTTCTGGTCACACTTTATTCGGATGGTCTCCTGTAGATGATTCACAGATCAATAACAACATTTCTCGTGACACTAAATTGATTCTCAACAACATTATGGTCAGGGTTAGGTTTACTCTTAAAAAGATGGTTCTTCAAGGGTTCTTTAGTAAAGAAAATGGTTCCCATTATCACTCAAAGAACGCTTTGCACGATTAAAGGCTTCTTTGCATGGTGAAAGGTTCTTCAGATTGATGGAGAATGTCTTGTAGATAGATCTATATAGAACCTTTTTGAAAAGGGTTCTATGTAGCACCAAAAAAAAAAGCAATGTCAAGCTTGTAACAATAGAAGAACCCTTTTTGGTGCATATAGAACCCATTCTCATCATTACATGCTTTGCACAGTGAAATGGTTCTTCAGATTTGATGGAAAATGTATTGTGTGTGGTTCCATATAGCACCAAAAAGGGTTCTGCTATTGTAACAAGCCAAAGAACGCTTTTTTGGTACTATATAGAACCCTATTGCTAAGAGTTTAGGAGTAGGTTTAGGTTTAGGGATTTAATTTCAGATTTAATAGAATCTTTCACACTTCAAGTAGAGTTGCATTCAATAGATGTTCAATGTTCCTTAAAGATACACTGAGCATCTACAGTGGACCATCCAACCAAAATGTAAACACCACACAGTGTACAGTAAACAATGAACAGCTCGGGTACTGTAGCTGAGAGAGTGAAGAGCAGGTGACTACAATAACCTGCATTAACCTCGACTAAAACTCTTTCATCTATTAAACTCTTGTTAACACACATATGTAACGTTTGCTGTTATATTCTGGACCATATTCTGGGTGAATAAAGTGTTTTAAGTCTCTCCTACCTTTAAAAGAGGAGGCTGTACGTGTGCTACGCTTCGTCTTTGTCCTTTAATGGCTGGGGTTGAAGGAACCTGTCAGATGAACAAAGGAACACTCCCCCAGACTAGAACAACTGGTAGGGTTGGTTTCACATATGCAGGGAGTCAACTTCGTTTTTGGATAACTGTGAAATTTCTGATTTCAGATATTGCTCCGATGACATTTTCCAGATGATTGGTTGAAAACAGACAGAGAGCATTAGAAGAACCCTGGACACTACGCTGTAATAAAGGTTCTGTTCAGGTTCATTTTTCATTCATCAAGGTACAAACAGTGTAAATGTTCCCTCAAAGGTACAACAGTGGTTTTAAGGTATGATTGTGAACCTTAAATAAGTGTTTCCAGGTGAAAAGTTCGTATTTGTACCTTTTCATAACCGAATGTTTTAAAATAGAACAGTAAAATAAAAGCCTGGAGGCGAGACGGGGTGTGTGGAGTCAGTACAGCTTAGAACATATCATTTCAGTGGATTATGGTTCAGTTATGTTCCCTGACTAAAGGTACTGAGATGTACCCTTGAGGGAACCACCCCAGTCACATAAGGGGCACTGACCCAGAGACAGTTTAAGACCATTATTTCTGAGAGTGTAGACGCTTTAATCCAGGCTCAAAACATTCCTATTTGAGCAGCTTTCAGCTCAGTTTAAACACTGTTAGTGTTTCTAGACCTTTTCCTCTGTAACAGCACTTTATTATCCTAATTTAATTATTACATTTTTAATTAGGCTTTTAATTATCATAATTTAATTTCTAGTTTGATTTTTAATTTAATGATCCCTTTCAAATCTATTGTCTTCATCATGTTTTTTATATATAAACTTCCTTGACTTGAAAAGGACTTTCTAATGTAAAACCATAAAACTTTGAAACTTTGAAAAGGGAAAAACTTGAACAACTAAAACAGTACAGTTGCTTGAGTCACATAGCTTAACCATTTTGGATCAACTGAATGTATAATTTAGTACAGAGATTTACTTGTTTTCATTGCTGGATTTACTTGCTTGTATGGTTTTTATTGTTGGAGTTGTGCTGCTTAGTGACAAAAGAAGGTGTAACGTGTCCAAAGACAAGTGGAGAGTCCTGAGATCAACATACCAGCCATGTTTAATGTCAGTTATCCTCAGCCAGTTTAAACTTGGTGGCTACATTTTTGAAATTATGAAATAAAAAATTGGGGAATTCATTTTGAAATAATGCACATCATGTTTGTGGTTGCTATAGTGTAGTGGGTGACCCTTCTGGCTTCTATGCTGTGGACTGGCGTTCAATCCCCCCACCTGGGTAAGCACCCTGCACTATACCAATAAGAGTCCTTGGGCAAGACTCCTAACTCTGTCTTCACCTACATGTGTAAAATGGTCAAATTGGAAGTCGCTCTGGATTAGAGTGTCTGCTAAATGCCATTAATTTGGGGGGAATAATCAATGGGTTGTGAATCAATCATGATCTAAATAAGTAAATAATACATATCATCACTGTCCAGACAAAAACAAGTATTTCCAAAATGCTGGGCAAAAATGTTCCCTACTTTCAGTGTAAGTTAATGTGAAGAGGTTTTATTCCAGGCATGTTTGAAGCATTTCTGTTGGTCCAATCTTCGTGAACTTCTCACACAATGTAAACGACAGCTGCTGCACTCAAATGATCTAGACAAATAAAGATTTAAAAAAATGGAGATACATGTTTTTCTCTGGACAGTGATGAAACATAAATCAGTAAGTATATAATTACCTGCTCTACACAAATTCAGTTGGCCACTCTTATGTCTGGATTATTTCTTTGATATTTTTTGGAATAAAAAATTTCAACAGCTTATAAATAGTTGACCATATTACTCCAAAAGAAGCTGTGTGAAGGGCACTCTACAAGATCAATTTGGAAAACATTTTAGGTGGATAAGCTCCGCCCCGTGTGACTTTTCACAACATAAACAGTCACATATTAGTTTTATCCTAAGTAAAAATCTGTTTGCAGATAAACATTAAGGCACTTGGACGTGTTCCATCTCCCACAGTACTATCAGTGATAAGACTTTCAGGAAAAAGCTGATAAGCTCCCTCTGAACTCAGTACGAAGCTGTATGGTTACATTTACTCAGATGTATATCTGCACTGAAAAACACCGGACCTTTATTTTCAAATAATAAAACGTTCTCTAATATCGACGCTGTCCAAAGACAAACATGTTTCCCCGTTTTTGTTGATTTTTAGTTTTCTCCATCATTTGAACACGGTGGCTGTGGCCACAACGTAGTAAGGCATATGAACGAGATCCGAATGAGTGGCCACGACTTAGTAAGGCATAGGAACGAGATCCTAACGCGTGACCACGACTTAGTAAGGTGTAGGAACGAGATCCTAATACGAATTATTTTTATTTCTATCGAATGTCACCAGCAGGGCTCTGTACCTCTGTGTGTGTCTACATTTTCAAGACTTTTTAGCTCGTTAGCACAAGAGCATGGAAAGGTACCACCCTGCCACAGTTCACAGTCTTTAAGCATAAAATGCACAATATGCACAGTTTGTGCAAAAAACATGATTCACCATGATTCATCATTATACAGAAACCCTCTAGTGGTGGAACAGTGTAATTGTGGGTAGTCTAATTAGGAGATGCACAAACACCCATTGATTATTAGCTATTTCAGTATAAATGACTGAATGATAGGAGACTAGTGTGCTCGTGCACTGTAACAATGTACTCAATGTGGTAGTGAGCAGTAAAATAAACACTTTGATTGGATTTCATTGTTTAGATGAGCAAAAGCTATATTTATATTGATTTAAACGTCAGTTACACTTCAGATCAGCTTCAGCTCTGATCTACTGTTCACTGTGTGGTTCTTCAAGGGTTCTTTACTAAAGAAAATGTTTCTATTAGGGGTGCGGGAAAAAAAAACGATTCTGAATCGATTCACAAATGTCAAAAATCGATTTTCTAAATATTTAATTTATAACGTAATGTTGACGGAACGCAAAAGGCGGAACGTGGAAATGTGGAAGTGCAGCGCCCGGACAGTCTGTGGCGGCACATAACAAAAACACCACTGGATTAGTGAGAAATCCGACCAGCTCCCTCTGCATTAAAGCCAGGTTAGATCAGGAGTCACAACACAAATGTTAAGAAGAGCCATTTTGTCCTTTAACATGAATCAAACCAGCTTGGGAGCCACAACATTTAATGTCCAGTATGTCTCAGTGTGTGATAATGTCCTAGTATAGACTAAACAATATAAACAAAAACACAGATTTACTTCGCTCTGCTTTAGCTTTAGCCGCTTTTCTCCCATCTCCGCCAGAAAACTTTTCCTCAGAAGTGGAGCAGCTTATTGTAAAATGTGCCTCAACGTTCGACTGATTTACGAGGCTTAAGTTGCTTCTTGTTCACCAGCTTCTTGTTCAGATTTTCCCATTCCACCTTAAATGGTGCCTGAGGTGCCAGATTGTAAAGGCGGCACTATTTAAGGTGGAACGGGAAAATTAGAAAGAGAAGCGACTTCATCTTCGCAACTTTTTAGTGTGTGACAGTGTCTCGTTGCAGATTTAACGTACCAGGAAAGCCACTGTGCTGCTTATAAATGCGAATAAATCCACTAGTCTCCAAATGTTCGTCTGTTCGCTACTCGCTCGGCGAGACTTCGTTGCTATGTTCTCAGTCATTGCGAACCAGGTCTTTCGCTCTATGTTGCATACTTTGGAGCCGAGAACTGCGCATTTTATCACAGATGAGTGGCAGCAGCGTCTCATTCACTCCAAACAACAGCGGTGAATGATAATCTTCCAGTTCACTTGCCACATCACTTCCATTTGATTTATTAATAAAAGATATTGGACGTAAATGCATTATGGGTCATTACAAATACGAAGACAGTAGGAAAATAAAAATGCATCGCATCGCAGCCTCTGAATCGTAATTGAATCGAATCGTAAGGTGTCTGGAGATTCCCACCCCTAGCTTCTATATAGAACCATGAAGACGCAAGGAACCCTTTACATGATTAAAGCGTTCTTTGCATCATGAAATAGCTCTTCAGATTGATGGAGAATGTGCTGTATGGTTCTATATAGCACCAAAAGGGTTCTTCTATTGTTACAAGCTTGACATCGTTACAATAGCAGAACCCTTCTTGGTGCTATATAGAACCACATACAAGACATTCTCAACCAATCTGAAGAGCTATTAAACTGTGCAAAGTATGTCATGATGGAGAATGTGCTGTATATGGTTCTATATACACACTTAAAGATCACCCTTTACATGATTCAAGGGTTTTGTGCATTGTGAAAGGGTTCTTCAGGTTGCTGAAGAATGTGCTGTATATGGTTCTACATAGACATTTTTGAAAAAGATTCAACAGTAGAACGCTTTTTGGTGCTGTGTAGAACCATTTTTAAAAAGGTTCTGTAGAACACATTCTGTGTGCAACACATTCTTCATCAATCTGAAGAACTTTTCATGATGTAAAAACCCTTTAATCATGAAAAGGGTTCTTTGAGTGGCCATGGTTCTATATATAACCATGGCCTTTGCTAAAGAACCCTTGAAGAACCAAGTTTTTTAAGAAGGTAGCACCAAAAAGGGTTCTTTTATTGTTACAAGCTTGACATCAAAACAATAGAAGAACCCTTTTTGGGGCTATTAAGAACCCTTTTCAAAAAGGTTCTATGTACAACCATATGCAACACACTCTCCATCAATCTGAAGAACCATTTTGTCATGCAAAGTGTTCTTGGAGTGTTCATGGTTCTATATAGAACCATTTTCTTTATGACAACCACACATAACAGCAGTTCAGCAGTCCACATAGAGAGCCCTCTGGTGGTCATTCACTTGTCCTGCAGCCCAGTGTGCAGACATGGACACAACACTGCTGAACTTTTATTTATTTATGGAAATAATTTTATCAGTGGTCACAGGACGCTGCCCACAGGACGCTGTTGGCTGGATACTTTTGGTTGGTGGACTATTCTCAGTCCAGCAGTGACACTGAGGTGTTTACAAACAAGTTTGACTCATCCCCAACTTGTGTTACGACCCCTTTTCATTAGGTTTAAAAGTTCCCAAGCTCTAGTTAAGGGATTTGAGGTAGCAACACAAAACAAATAGACCAGAACAACAGATACTCAAATTAAGTAGCTTGTATTTTTAGGCATTGCAGGTAAAAGTCACAAGAATGTGGCTTCAAAGTGAGCTGTAAAAAATAAACAAAACCTCCAAAAAGCACCATGGGATACCTTTAGTAGCTCAAAATAAAAACATAAGATACAGATTGTACCAGTCTTCCTCCCTCAGCAAGTAAACAGGAAAAAAACATTAAAAAAATAAATAATCATCACGCAGCCCTACATGATTGTGACTCATAGTTAAAGCTATTTGTCAAAAATCTATCATTGTGCAAGTTTCAGTTAGAGTCCAACCACTAACAAAACATCAGGTCTGTTTAATACTTAAAGCTGCTCCTTAATTCCAAAATATCAGATCACAAGGTAAACAATCATAAATAAACACAAAAGACCAGCAGAGGGCAGCACCAGACCACAAATGCAGCCATATAATATAGCTATGACAACGTACACACGATATGGTTCATGAATGTTTTGGACGCAACGATAGCCAGTTTATCTATGGACCTGTTTCATAGAGAACTCTTATTGTATTTGCTACGTAGATGGGCATTTATCCCCTTCAGGAATGGCAACATGACTGTCCTTTCATCTCGAGTTGAAAATCTTAATGCTGCCTAGTTTGTTATTCATCTCAGTTTATGTGTGATACGTATTGTTACATAACACCTTCAAGACCAAACTCATAGCTCAGTGTCAAAAGTATTAACAGAGACAATTAAACAGATTCTAAGGTAAGTTGAACTTTATCTGGGTACCGGTATTTGCTAAGGATCATTTTAATATGATGTCTAATAAATAGTGAAAAACACTAGAATAGTGCATTTCCTGAAGAAAATGCAGAGTGATTGTGCAGCTTCTTGCGAGGCGGTGGTTAAGGTGTTACTAGGCGGTTGCTTAGGGGGTTGGTTGTTAAGGTGTTGCCAAGAAGATGCCATGGTGTACATAGTGTTTTCTTATTTCTTTTGCCAAGTAGTTGCAAGGTGTTGTGTGAACTGAATAAAAGTCTATAGGAAAAACAAAGGATGAAAAAACGACACAGAGGAGTGCGGTCAGTATGACTGTGGATTAGAGTGGGGACCAGGCCTATATGATTACATGTACACTATATTGCCAAAAGTATTCACTCACCAAATAATGTCAAAATAATCCAAATCATTGAATTCAGGTGTTCCAATCACTTCCATGGCCACAGGTGTATAAAATCAAGCACCCAGGCCTGCAGACTGCTTCTACAAACATTAGTGAAAGAATGGGGCTCTCAGGAGCTCAGTGAACTCCAGCGTGGTACCGTGCGCACCAGTGCACAAAGCAAGGTCCATAAAGACATGGATGAGCGGGTTTGGTGTGGAAGAACTTGACTGGCCTGCACAGAGTCCTGACCTCAACCCGACAGAATGCCTTTGGGATGAATTATAGCGGCGACTGCGAGCCAGAACTTCTCGTCCAACATCAGTGTCTGACCTCACAAATGCGCTTCTGGAAGAATGGTCAAAAATTCCCATAAACACTCCTAAACCTTGTGGAAAGCCTTCCCAGAAGAGTTGAAGCTGTTATAGCTGCAAAGGGTGGGACAACATCATATTAAGCCCTATGGATTAAGAATGGGATGTCACTCAAGTTCATATGTGTGTGAAGGCAGACGAGCGAATACTTTTGGCAATATAGTGTAGTTTGGTGGCTGCCGGGCAAAGTAACAATAGGGCTTGGATAGAAGCAACAATGAATGGGAGTTAATGGGAGGAAAGAAGGATGAAAAAATGGCACATAGAGGAGTGCAGGTCAGTATGGCTGTGGATTAGAGACCTGCCCTCAATGATTACATGTAGTTTGGTGGCTGTCAGGCCAGGGAAATAATTGGGCTTGTGAGGGGGCAAAAATGAACGGAAGTCTATGGGAGGAGCGCGGGATGAAAAATAATGACAAACGGATGAGGGCAGGTCAGAACACTGAAATCATGCTCTGTGTCCTCCCCTGACATAATATATGTGAGTCGAGCAGAGGTACAGTGGATAGGGGTCCCACTTCTGCACCCCATGGTAAAAAATACGTAATTTAACGAAGACTGTATCAAAAGCTGTATATAATCACTAAGAATATCTTAAGAAGAAAAAGAAGAAGAATAATAAGGAAAAGGTTATACATTGAATAACAATGGTGTTCTGCAATGCACCATCACTAATTAAGATTAGCTGGCTAACTAGTTACTGTTTCTTGGCTGCTGAAGCTTGATAAAGTTTAAACAGCAGCATAAGCCTTTGCATTAAAAATGAGTATAAAAATAAATATTAATGTACTTGTGCCATGCTAATGTACAAAAGCCATGCTTTGTGTAGTTTCATTCAACTCTGACCTCCTATAAATGACCATGAGTCCTCCTCAGCATCTAACGCTGGTGCTTTATGTAACGTAAACATGGTTTCCTGAATCCAGATTCATTCACTTTAAATTGATCTACATTCGTAATTTGTCAACAGTCAAACAAATTTGTCTGCACTAAACAGTCTGAAAGTGTTTTATTTTGGGATGAAAAATGCTTCAGATGTTCTCCTCCTGTGTGCTTCTATATTTTTCTTTGTGATGCTGAACTTCTTAGTCTGTTAGTAAAAGTGTTATGGACACTACCAGGTAGTCTGATGGGCACAGCAGCAATAACTAGGTAGGTCTTTGCAATAGGTCAGTCGCAGCTTATCAAAAGGGATCTTCAAAAATCTTGAGACAATATCAAATACAATTATTATACATCCTGAAAATGGTATTCTAGTGGCAAGAGGGGTGATCCAGAAGGTCGTGGGCTAAAAGCCCAGTGACAAAAATGACGAAGCCCTGGTTGTGTCCGTGAGCAAGGCACTCAGCCCTCCCCTGCCCAAGGCACTGCTCAGCACAGCAGGCAACACTATACTGCCACCAGTCCAGGCAGCAACATGATCACTTTCCCTTATTTAACTTATTTAAAATGTACCATGAAGTGCTGAAACGTTTTAAATAACGGTCTTCATAACTTGTTCACATGATGAAAACAGGTGGCTAAGTGGTGGGAGACACCTCACTGATGCCATTTCCTGCTACATTAATGTCTCCATAACCTGGAAAACAGTAGAAGAGGAGAAGATTAAAAAACACAGCAATAAGAAAACAAACCATTAACTCCTGCAGTGTGTTTCCAAATGTGGCTGAGGATTTGAATTTTAGTTATACAACATATTTCATTCACAATAGAACATAGAACACATATCAGATGTTGAAAGTGAGACATTTTACCATTTCATGAAAAAACATTAACTCATTTAGGATTTGATGGCAGCAACACATCTCAAAAAAGCTGGGACAAGAGCAACAAAAGGCTGGAAAAGTAGGTGGTACTAATAAAAAACGTCTAGAGGAGAAATTTGCAACTAACTCACATGACTGGATATAAAAAGGGCATTTTAGAGAGGCAGTCTCTCAGAAGTAAAGATGGTCAGAGGTTCACCAATCTGTGAAAAATTTCAGAAAAATATTCAACGTAATATTTCGAAGACTTTGAATTTCCCACCATCTACAGTACATAATATCAACAGGATCTGGAGAAATCCCTGTATACAAGGGACAAGGCCGACGGTCAGTATTGAATGCTAAACCACATACTGCATCCATCACAACAGCATGGCTTCACAGAAGAAGAGTCTGGGTGCTGAACTGACCTGCCTGCAGTCCAGATCTTTCACCAATAAAAAACATTTGGCACATCATGAAACAAAAAATGCAGCAAAGAAGACCCACGACTTTTAGAATCCTACATCAGACAGGAATGGGACAACATTCCTCTCCTGTAGCTAAAAGAAGAGGGGATGCTACACAGTGGTAGATGGATGCTACATGCGGCCCTGTGCCAACTTTAAGATGTGTTGCTGCCATCAAGTTCTAAATGAGTTAGTGTTTTTCACGAAATGGTAAAATGTCTCATTTTCAACGTCTGATATGTGCTCTATGTTCTACTGTGAATTAAATATGGATCTATGAGATTTGCAAATCATTGTATTCTGTTTTTTTTACATTTATTTACATTTTACACAGCATCCTAACTTTTTTGGAAATGGGGTTGTATAATAGTAGTAATAATAATAATAATAAGTATATAATAATAATACACACACACACACACAATACACCGATCAGACATAACATTATGACCACCTCCTTGTTTCTACGCTCAGTCCATTTAATCAGCTCCACCTACTGACCCACCTACTGGTGTGAGTGGATCAGACTCAGCAGTGCTGCTGGAGTTTGTAAACACCTCAGTGTCACTGCTGGACTGAGAATAGTCCACCAACCAAAAATATCCAGCCAACAGCGTCCTGTGGGCAGCGTCCTGTGACCACTGATGAAGGACTAGAGGATGACCAACACAAACTGTGCAGCAGCAGATGAGCTATCGTCTCTGACTTTACATCTACAAGGTGGACTGACAAGGTAGGAGTGTCTAATAGAGTGGACAGTGAGTGGACACAGCGTTTAAAAACTCCAGCAGCACTGCTGTATCTGATCCACTCAGACCAGCACAACACACACTAACACACCACCACCACGTCAGTGTTACTGCAGTGCTGAGAATGATCCACCACCCAAATAGTACCTGCTCTGTGAGGGTCCATGGGGGTCCTGACCACTGAAGAACAGGGTAAAAGGGGGCTAACAAAGTATCAGAGAAACAGATGGACTACAGTCTGTAACTGTAGAACTACAAAGTGCTCCTATATAGTAAGTGGAGCTGATAAAATGGACAATGAGTGTAGAAACAAGGAGGTGGTCAGAATGTTATGCCTGATCAGTGTGTGTGTGTGTGTGTGTGTGTGTGTGTGTATATATATATATATATATATATATATATATATATATATACATACATACACACACACACACACACACACATAATTACTTAACTATTTCAAGGTAGAAGATACAACATACCTTCACTGGCACGATTTGTTATTTCATACTGACTCCATTTCCTGGAAAACGTGGCCGAGATTAATAAACACGTTGTAAGCTATACTGTACATTACACTGTTTTTTTGGAATGTTGGTATGAATATTTGTGGTTCAGTGAAACAGAATGAATTAATGCAATTAACGGAAAGATATACTGAAACACCCAACACAATTTCAGGTATATGTGGTGTTGCAGTAATTTGGTCAAAGACAGGGCTCAGTATGCTTTCAGTCAGATGAGGTAATGTAATGATGTAATGTAGCGCTACTCACAGATTATTCCATTCCTTTTGCGGAAACAGATCACCAGGGTGACCAAGAGGACCACAGCTATCACTGAAAACACTACTATGAGTGTTGAACTCAGAGAGCTGTCATTTGTACAGTCGTTGTATTTCCCATCTTCAATCAAAGAGAAAAAAAGAATCCCAGTGAAAATGTTAAACTCAGTTAGTCAAGTCAAAGTTTATTTATGTAGCGCTTTTTACAACACGTGTTGTCACAAAGCAGCTTTACAGAAAAATCCAGGTCCGAGCCCCCATGAGTGGCAAGGAAAAACTCTGAGACACTGAGAGGAACCAAGACCCAAAGGGGAACCCATCCTCCTCTGGTCAAGACTGGATAGCAAACAACATTAGTATAAAATATTAGAATACAAAACGGGAAAAAACAGGTGAAGCAATGGTTAATTAGGAAGTTTCAGTTTATGCAGCAGCAGCAGCGGCAGGAGGGTCAGATCATGCAGGTGAGGTTTGCACAGCGTGGTACAGCGTGAAGCTCAATGGTGGTCAAAACGGTGCAGATCAGCCAACAGAGATGGAGCTCTAGAGACTCTAGCAGCTCTGGTGGTTCCCATGTTGGCTGTGTTAGCCATGAATACATGCTGGTACTATTAACTTAGTTACAGCATACTCGATATGAATGTTCTGAGTGTCTGTCAAATACAGTAAACTAAAATCAATGTTAAAAACACAGATATACTCACCCCACTGTTTAATTACTGGTGTGTTGATGGAGCTGTGAGTCACATAACAGTCATAATCTGCTGCTTCGTCCTCCTGGATCTCCACACTCTTCCTCAGCTGGTAGGTTCCATCATCATTGGGTCTGACTCCTGAAGATGTTAGTAGATGTTCAGGCAGTGAAGTGGTGAACTTGCTCAGTTTAATCTCCACGTCTTTGGGGTAGAAGCCTTGTGGCCAGGCAGGTCAGGGTCAGATTGATTAAGCCAGTTACAGATTTCTTCGCAAACACAAATACATTACCTGGGAAGAAAGAAAGCAAAACTTAATATTCAATCAGGATTCAGATCCCAGTAAGTAAGTAAGCAAGTAAGTAAGTAAGTAATAAATAAATAAATAAATAAATAAATAAATAAATAAATAAAACTACAGTGCCAAATGGGCAGCACAATGTCTTTGTGAAATTGTTATAGTTTTACAGATTTTTTTATGTTATGGCTTTGTTAATAATCAAGTATGACTGTAAAAAACAGTAATAATACTTATTAATAGTTGATTTTATGGTTAATCACACAACACTCTTGGATGAACAGGGAACTTTCACTGCCCTCTCTGTGTACATGCTAACTGTGGCTCTGAAGGTCAACCTGAAGTTTTGGGGTGTGTTGATGTCAAATTAAGTGTTGACCATTTCCTCCTTTCATTTGGGCATAAATTTTATCTCTGTTGCTTCAACTGAAGACCAGCCAGCTGATAATGTGATGGTTGGCTGTTTATGTTCATGTGACTGAAGGTTAGCACTCCCTTAAGATACCAGATGAGAGAGGCTCAGTGTTTTGACCATAAACATACTTCCGCTTTCGTTTATTATTATGTATATATATTAACACTTGTTTATTTATGTCACAATTAGGAATAACAAATGCATTATAAATTCTTTGTGCTCTGTTGACCAATGAAATGAACCAACACCCTTTCTGGGGGCTATTTAATCTCCTGTAATCTTGGTTTCAGGTGGAGATCTCTAGGTTTTTACCAGGAGCTTCTTCCTGGCCGTGATTCTTAAATAAGTATTATTACTTTGGAGATTCAGTCGTGATTTCACTGTTTTGAATTGATTTCTTGTGTTTAAATAGAAACTGCAACCACAGAGGTTTTTGTAAAAGTCAATAAAATGAACTTAACTGAACTATAACAAATCATGCATAGACTGAGTAAACAAGGCAAATCGTGGCAGCCCTTAATGTCTACCTTTACCTACCAACAACAACAACATCAACAATAATAATGATAACGCAGCCAGATTTTGGCAAGCAGGGTACACTGATACCACTTTTTCCCTTCCGATATTGATACCGACACAGAACCTTAAGAATTGGCTAATACAGAGTACAGATACCGATACTAACACTTTCTAGCCTAACCAGCTTATAAATCCTAATATTTATACAATTCCACTTTTTCAATATTTTGTTTGGTGAAAGCAGTGTTCTGTATGACAAATAGGTCAGACCCCAAGACCACGCCACCATCTAAAGCAGCTGACCGAACAAGGTGCACCGCAGGCGGAGCTAGTGGACACAATAGGCCAGCTAGCGGGCTGCTATGGTAAAGTTTAAACCAAGGCTAAAAGCTATCATTAATCTTAGTGATCAGCGGTTCCTTCCATGTCTGTCTAATGTTCACTCCCTCAATAACAACCAGCACTAACATTAACTCAGACTGTAACGGACTCCACAGTGGGAGAGTGATTACTGAAAGGAGCCTGGCTCAGTCGTTTGAAGAAATTCCTTCATGGTATCGTTATCCCCATCACTGATACCAATATTGCATTTAAGAACCGGTGCTGGTGCCAGGACCGGTACGGTGCTGGTATCAGTGCATCCTTAATAGTAAGTATACAAATACTCACCTGGTTTGGTCTGAGTATTATTTTTGTAGTGGAGATAAATCTTCAACCACTTCTCACACTTCTGAGGAGCAGTGATGTGACCGTGTCCAGAGTTCCACCTCCCCTCCATCACTCTGCCCTCTTCAGCTGAAGCCAGCCATTTCTTCAAGGTCCAGTTAAAATGGATGAAGTGTTGTCCATCATAGGCATATTCATCAGTGTAATTTACACCCATCACTGAGTCATCAAACCGCTTTACACCCTCACAGCCATGTCTCCACTGAAGAGTATGACCACCTGAAACAGAGATGAAGAACAGAATCATCATCACTTACAAAGCACAGCACGTTCAGCCGCCCTCCTCAGTGTGAACAGGTGTTTCTCTAAACTCTCCCAGACCTCCACGAAAGAGTTTCACTGGTAGACTCAGCTTCCCTTCCTCTCAGAAGACTTTCAGTTTTTCAGAGAAATCTGCAGAGATGTTTATTTCACACCTCTGAAGTTCAGTCTTAGAAGTTGTTTTTACATTTTCTGCTAATCCTAAGTTACAAATTTAGACTCATAAGTCCATAAACCACCACTCCACGCGCCACGTCTCAGGCGTGCAGTGTTTGTGTTCTACTGCAGATGTTCTTTTTTATCTATTTTCTCAAGTACTGTTTGAGCGAGTTGCTGAGTCGTCTTCTCA
Organism: Colossoma macropomum; assembly: GCF_904425465.1. Lineage (NCBI taxonomy): Eukaryota > Metazoa > Chordata > Actinopteri > Characiformes > Serrasalmidae > Colossoma > Colossoma macropomum. The sequence continues at coordinate 37,421 of NW_023495194.1, read as the reverse complement.
CAGTGGAAGGATGGACAGAAACACCTGTGGATGTTTTCAGATCTGAAGCAGCTTGATTTTCTCCTCTCTCTCAGAGATGAAAGCTTTAAGTGCTGTTTATCTGATGGGGGCAGTTTTGGGGTCGACCAGCTCTTCCAGGTGGTTGTTACCAGCCACATTTTCTCTGCAGCCTTTAATCAGTTTTTTAACTCTTTTGAAGGTTCCTGTTTTTCTTTCCACTTGCTTTCGTTTGACTTTCTCCATCTTATCTAATCACCCGAGAAACACCTCCTTTAGCCATTTTAGATGCTCATGAGAGAGAAATGTCTGAGCTGAGTTTGGGTAGCTGTTTGTGCGAATGTTAGTATCTCCTTGAGGGGGAACATAAAAATAGGGTGAGATCTTTGGAAACAGCTTTTGCTGGGTGAACACAGCCGTAACTGGAAGCGTGGAAGTTGAAGTGGCAGCAGGTGCACAAAAGTGAAGAATGGCAAATTAAATACTGGAAGATCTGACGTTATATTTAGTTGTGGAGCTTTCTGTGTATTTATTGTTAAATTTTCTATTAAATAAAGTCACTGATGTCTTACAACAGCTTCCTGGGTTACTTCCTAAATACTCATCTGTCTGAAATATAGTGATATGTGTGGGGTGTAAACTTGACCAAGTCATTCTGCTTGAAGTGAATGGACGGCTTCTCTCACATGGTCCTCTTATGCCAAAGCAGCTCACTTCTGGTGGCATGTGTAAAAAGTTAGGGGCCTGTTTTTATTGACAACTTCAGTCTTTTCTGGAATTGTCTGCCCTTTTTAGGAATGACAGAATTCACCCCAATAACCTAACTGATAATAAATATATCCTACTCTGATGTAAACAGGGCTAGAGTCAAGACCATCTTTGTCGAGTCCAAGACAAGTCCATAACCATGACTAGTTGAAACCGAGTCAAGACGGAGTCTAACGGGGCCGAGTCCGAGCCAATTCCAAACGAAAGTGAGACTGAGTTGAGATCGAGCCCAAATAAGAGTGAGTCTGAAAGTGAGTCAAACCCCCCAATTAAGGTCTTAATTATTCTTTATCTTCTTCCAGTACAAATTACTGGAACAATGTAAAGGAAAGATTTCCCTTCCACAAAACAAAACCATATGTACAAATATCATTCCAGCAAATTGAGATCATAATAAAATACTTCCTCTTCATACTTACAACCACAAATGTGGCACGGATTGAACGTTTCTCTGCATTCAATGTATCACTTTAACTAATGCCTGTTTTAAATGAAATAAAATCCCTGTATCATGAAATATCATAAAAATGTGATTAAAAACAACAGATCATCTGTTCCTGTCTTGATGGCCTTATTCAGTCACTTAATTAACTTGGCTGTTTTAGTTTATCCTTGTTTGTCAGTCCTGGCATGAAAATTATACCAAGATATTGTCTGATTCTTTTTTTTGACAGAGCACATGAGTGATGCGGCAGGAGCAGAGTGACGTGATTTTGCTTTTTGAGCGTGGGGCTGCTTTCCAGAAAGTTCGTGCTGGAAATCACTCTGATGCTGCTTCATCCTCCAAGCCAGTCAGTCATTTTTCTCCCCACTGACTGCTTCTGAGTGACATGGGTGACAAGGCAGCATGACTGCTAAAGCTCGCACACCACGACCCTTCATACATAGCGTTTACACTGGGGAGCACAGAATGTTTAACTGGTTTTCATGTAGTGACGGTCATAAATTATGTAATTAATGAAATAAAGTGTGTGGCGTCCTGTCCACACATTCAAGACTCAAAACAAATACAATAAGAGTAGGTATATCAACATCTTACGTAGCTGACATCTGAACATCAAATCAAATACAATTAAAGTAATTGTAAAGTACAATTCAGTGACATTTCAACATTCCTAACGTCCCTCCCCTGGGTGCGCGTCACTCATTCAAATCACAGTGCTCATCTTAATGCACAGATCTGATTGGCTGAGTAGCGTCACGTGATATTTACAATGCATGCGATTGGTCTGAGTCTCCCGGGCCACTAAAGCCATACTGTAAAGCTAGAAAAGCTACGCCGATTGAAATAACAACACCCCGTTGAAATTAAATAATTCTCTATAGTTTATCTGTTAGAGGCTCAGGTCCGCATAGGACAGCGTCTGGGTCTGGACTCGGACCGCGGTCCGCCTATTAGTGACCTCTGAACTACACAAAGACAATTTTAACATTTTGATAGTTGTAGTAATAAAATAGAGATGTTTACATTTAAGAACAGAATTTTTGTTTGCAATTATAACTTATGTTGAAATGTGAATATAAAGTATATGAACTGATTAAGTTGGATGTCCTTATTATTCAGTGTCTTGTGTTGGTTGGGCTGATCATGATGTAACTGTATGGTACATCCAGTGGATCAGGTAGGCTTGTGCTTGTGTTTACAGAGCGGTCATGGTTCATTTAAACACACAGCTGTGTGTTAACCCCCTAAACTTAGTGGTTTAGCCAAACCTGTGTTGAACTGAGACTAGACTACTGCTAAGTTGATGATGGAGCAAAAAGCTCCAGTCCGTCAAGCTACATGGTTCAAACTTCTGTTTACAGAAGTATCCACAACTTTGTAAAAAATAAACAAACAAATGAATACATACATAACAGCCAGGCATCTCAGTCAGTGGCCTGAGCAGACGGACACACCATCCTGAGGGTGCCCAGGGACCCTTTTCAGAAAGAGCCATGCTTCTTTCTGGTTGAAGCTTTAGCAGGGTAAGACGCCCTTCCAGCGATTTCTCTGATATTTATGTTTTAAAAAGAAAGCAGAGGCCGTTTTACAGAAACATCCTATCTTTTTGTCTATAGAGAATAAGATTTTTCACTAATTTGTATTACAGAAGCAAATCTGATCTAAATTTAGGAAACTTATCTTACAGCATCTTATTTCCAGTTAGGGAATCTTAACCTGCTCGATCAAAGTCGACAGTTAACTGTCATATCTGTTACCTAGCAACCGACCATAAGCACACAGCTGAAAGGTAAACACATAATCAAAATAATCAGGTTAGTTAGCCAGACAGCTGACGTTAGCTACTGTTACTGATATTAAAAAGATGATAAACTGTGAGTTGTGAATACTCTGAGAGCGCCCCCTGCTGTTTATCAGAGCGTCGCTGCTCCCCAGTTTCAGTCTCCATTTCCCAAACGCTTTGGCCGAGCGCGCTAACGTTACTCCTCCTAATAAACAGACACACGTTCAGCTCCGTCTCCTCATTATTCACTTAATCATTACTTCACTTGTCATTAAATATACTATCAGGAAAGGATCCAAATCACCTTCCATGTTACATCTAGACCAGGGGTGCACAACTCCATTCCTGGAGGGCCAGTGTCCAGCACAGTTTGGAGGTTTCCCTAATCAAACACACCCACATAACCTAGTGTAATCATGTGTGTTGCAGCAGGTACATCACTGGACACCTGCCCTCCAGGACTGGAGTTGTGCACCCCTGATCTGGACCTAAAACACAAAATATTGACAAGATTAAAAATATAACGCTGATGTACATTTAACAGTAAGGTGTTCAGTAAAACAATAATGTGATTAAAGCAAATTCATAATCATTTACTATGAAGGCCTTTTAATTATTTTTAAAACTGCATTTGGAACTAAGCATGGTCTGTTATTTTATGCTATTACCACTTAATGACAATAAAGCCTTGGTACTTCATTCTGTGTGTCCATGCTCTTTACAGCAGTGGTTCTCCCCCCTGCTCCTAGAGGACCCCCTGCCCTCCACATTTCTGTGTTTCCTTTGCTTCCAACACACCTGATCCAACTAAGCATTTAATTGACAAGCCATTGCTGAATTGAAGTTGGTGTTTTAGAGGTGGAAAACAGAAAACGGTGCAGAGCAGGGGGGTTCTGCAATTTCCCTTTGGGATCGATGAAGTTCTATCTATCTATCTACTCCAGGACCAGGGTTGGGAACCTGTGCTTTACTCGCGATGGCCTTGCTGTTTTTCTTATTACAGAGGTTTCTTTTGAACTGTGTTAGACACTGGAACACAATCAGAGTAGTTTGGCAGGAGAGCATAACTGGTTTGTCTTTAGTAGCATTAAGTTAACCAAAAGAAGTAATCATCTCAGCATCTAATGGCTCTGAGACATCAGGGAGCTTCTGAGACATCAGGGAGCTACTTATATTGTGTTTCTCTTCCTCTCTGAACTTAGATTTCATTGTTATTCCCAAGTGAAAGTAAATTTTCCCCACTTCAAGGCATCATTGCTGTGATTATCTGCTTGGCAGTTACCAAAATGCAGGTTTTCCTGTTACAGTTTGGGGCTCATGACGCAAAACAGCTGCCTGCATAGCAAAAAGCTCTGCTCCTACATGGTTACATGTGTTCCCTAAGCCAGCCACACAACTATGGTGTGCAGCCAGACAGATTTAGTTGTACGGGAGAAGGTAAAGATGTCTGGATCCACAAAGGTGGAAAACTGAGAAGTTGCGTCAACTCAAAACAGGCTGAAAACATTGGGAGGAAAACAAAGTCAGCAGTACACAAAAAAATCTAGCATTGATATTTATAACAATGCGGTTTGGATGGAGAGGCAATCACATGATTCAGTGGCTGTACATGCAGTGATTTTTGCCAATCCGATTGAATACATTCTGATTACAGATGAAGACTGAGGTGTTTTTCTCACTCTACTCAACAATCTGATGGATAATCTCCATTTACATGCTCACTACAAGTAATTAGATCCAAAATTACAAGCATGGGTACAGAACCACTTCATGTAGACGTTACCATGGCAACCAGTGAGTCCAGTCAGAGTGAGATGAGCAGCAGTGAGCAGCGCTTGTGTTTTTAATTGCTTTAAAATGATGTCAGACTCAGGAAAACGTCCTTCACATGTCCTTATTAAAGAAGGCCGAGAGGAAGACGTCGTGTTCTGAGACACATAAGCTGGACGTCTGTCCCACCGCCGTCTTTTAAAGATCAGAGCGTAAACTTCGTCTCCTCTGCGGACCAGTTTCTGCTCCGCCATGTTGAACGGTATAAACTTTCACTATGACGTGATGAACATGATCAGAATGGACTGTGATAGGGAATGTAATCAGACACAGGTATTTACACGGACATTACTCTTCTATTTAATGGATTATTTACAGGATTACCCACCTTGTTCAGTCGGACAGAAACTGTATCCTGAATGACCTCAATCAGACTAGACTATTCCGACTGAGGTGTTTACATGGACGTATTCTATTCCAATTGATCTATTAGTCAGATTATTAACGGATTATCAGGCTCCATCAGGCTGAGCACACGGTCTATCATCCAGTGAAGATACAATATCTGTTCATCCAGAGGACAAAAAGCACTGCCTCACCTGAATCATTGTGTCCAAAGGCCTCCATCACTGTGCTGAGGAAGGTGTTTGACCAGGTTGCGTTATCCTTCATCTCAGTAGTACCACTTTCCCTTTCACTCTCCTTTATCTCCTTCATCCAGTCCTGTTTAGGAGCCCTGATACCGTCTGTACTGCTGTAGGAGTCAATCTGTCTGTCATTCAGCAGAGTCACTGCACTGAACTCATAGACGTTACTGACAGAACGCTTGGACTGGACAGTGTAGAGGTAATACAGAGAGTGTTTATCTGTGAAAACAGAGAAATAAAAGCAGGTCATGATCATTTCATTAAGATCTGTTTCATTTTTTTTCCCCAACACTGCAACAGCATAGAGAATCCAGAAGGTCTACAGGAACACCTGAATCATTTGCTCTGCAGTTTACTTAAGCAATAGAACACATAGGGAGTGTGTTATTGTGAAATAACATCAAGGCTGTGATTTGGTCGCCGTAGATCATCACAGCCGTGATGTTATTGGTGATAACACACTCCTCGAGTGTTCTACTGCTTTAATACAACAGTTAAACAAATAAAGTAATAAATTAATAAACTGGGTCGTGAACGCGGCGTTTAATATGTTTTAATGTTCTCAGTTCCTTCACCAAATTATAGTTCCTTAACAAGCAGCTTGTTGCTACGTCAGAGTAACGAGCTCCGCCCACTCACTGCACAGCGGGCAGTTCGTTCTTCAGCTCCACACAGACCAATTGACAGTTTGGGAATTTAGAGTCTGACCAAATCGGCTGTCGGTCAAATGTGATCTTAAAAATGTCCATTTTCTGTTTGTGGCAAAGTAAGAAGTAAAAACGTTCAAATGGCTTGAGCGTCTCCTACAGCTGTCAAAGTTGTTGCTTAGCAACACCGTCTCAGCGCATAAACCAGAGCATAAACTTCCTCTCCTCTGGAACACTGTGCTGTTCTGGAGGTCTGTAAAACACACAGTGCTGTTCTGGAGGTCTGTAAAACACACAGTGCTGTTCTGGAGGTCTGTAAAACACACAGTGCTGTTCTGGAGGTCTGTAAAAAAACACTGTGCTGTTCCGGAGGTCTGTAAAAAAACACTGTGCTGTTCTGGAGGTCTGTAAAACACACAGTGCTGTTCTGGAGGTCTGTAAAAAAACACTGTGCTGTTCCGGAGGTCTGTAAAAAAACACTGTGCTGTTCTGGAGGTCTGTAAAACACACAGTGCTGTTCTGGAGGTCTGTAAAACACACAGTGCTGTTCTGGAGGTCTGTAAAACACACAGTGCTGTTCTGGAGGTCTGCAAAACACACTGTGCTGTTCCGGAATCACACAGACTTGTCGGTTGTAATACGTGAAGCAATTTCTATTATGAATATCCATATATATATTCGGATTTGAGGCCTCCCATTGGCGGAAAACCTCAAAAAAATGTGAAGGTGTTTTTTTTCATCAGGTTATCATGACTAAATATTATGTGTTAATGCGCAAACTTTTATTAACTTTTATGATCTGAAAGGCTTTCCATAGAATCCATTGCAGCAAAATGGTCTGAACTTTTTGAAGCTGGACAGAGTCTCTTTTCTCTACATACAGGCACGTTTCTAGTCCGACAGAGCTGTAGGCACCCTTAGAGTCTGAGGACCTGCCCTGAGTCAATACAGTCTGGTGGCTCTAGGAAATAACAGGGATTGTGTGGGGGGGGGTAAAAATGAATGGGACTCCATGGGAGAAACGAGGGATGTGAAAAAAAAAGACAAACAGAGGAGTGCAGGTCAGAACAACATTGAATTCATGGCCTGGGGCCTGCCCTGACATAAGTGTAAGAGATACAGAGTAGTTCAGTCGAACAGTAGTACAGTAGTGCAGTAGATGGGCGTGACATCCATTCATTCCTGTAGGAAAAAAAATCGTAATTTAACGAAGACTGTATGAAAACCAAATGTCGGATCAAAACATCAAGGAGAGAAAAAAAAGAATAGCAGAAGAAAAAGAATGGAAGAAGAAGAATTTACCCTAGGACCCATGTGTTAAAACACAATCCTATCCGGCCTTCAAAAGTATTTTAATTTTCTATTAATATTAAGGTTGTTTTGCAATGTGCTGCACTACAGTCCCCAGCATGCACTGCAACATAATGTGCTCCAGCTCTCCTACCCCAACAGCAGTCACACTTCAGTTCTACACAATTCTTCGCAATCATATCATCAAAATACATTTCAGCTGCAGGTTAACCAACATAAACACTTAAAATTAGCTCAGCAGCTCAGAAATTGAGTCCAAGTATTAATGGGTCATTCTACAGAAACGTTCACTTTTCTATCTGTCTATAGGAGTCACTGGTGTTACTTGTCCTCATTGGTGTTACACATAATAAAGGGAACACCAGAGACATTTTTAATAAAAATGCATTTTACAAAATGGCTGCTACAGAGCATCAAACCACATATCATCAATCATGGAATATCCACTAAAATATGGAATTTAATCCATTTATATTCTATTTTTTCACAATTACCTCAGAATAAAGTCGGTCACACCAGTGACTTCAGCTAAAAGCTTCATATGAAATCATGAGCTAAATGAGAAAATCTCTGATAACTGAAAGACACAGTGGACTCACCATGTGCTTTTCTTCATAGATCCTCAGAAAACAGGGAAAAGGAAGTCAAGTGATGTCATCAGTGTGACTTTTATTTCAAAATAAGAGACTTTTTGTTATGCAGTAACACCAGTGACACGACTCCTGGGGACAACAACTTTCATTATATATTTTATAATATTTATTTGGCATTTGCTTTCTTTGTGTCATTTAAATCATACAGATTCTATAGTCATGTATAGATTATTGCAGTTAAAATGGCAGAAAAACATGTTTTTTACCTCAAAATATGGCCTCAGCCTTCACACATGACTGTGAGGATGAGCTCTTCTGTGGTGATTGGAATTCTATATGATTGATTTAAAAACCAATATTGCTAAATTGAGACTCAAGAAGGTGTAACTGTAAAAATGACCTATTGTTTCATGTTAAAATATGAATAAATTGCAACCCTAACATGTTTTTCAAATGTAATATATCTGTAAATGCTAGGGACGTTTCTGTAGAATGACCCCAATGAACTTGCAGCAAAGAAAGGATGTCAGGTGTCTCGTTCAAGCAGATAGTAGCCTTGAAGGACTTGGGGACGTTTAAATTAGAATAATAAGTGTCCATGTAGTGTTTCAAGGTCTACCACAAGTGTCTGTATTTTACTGCTGACGTTTTAGCGCATTTTAAATAAACAATGGTCAGTCTGGGTTAAAGCACAACGTTAATTAAACATGAAGTAAGACCTTTTTCTCCCTGGCCCGCAGATCTGATGAGATTTGTTAACACGGCCCTGTTGCTGGTTGAGATAACAAGTGCTACGCATTTCCTTGCGCAGCGCAGTATCATGGGGTTTACTTTGGTTTTCGCCGATGACCCAGCAAATAATGCGGTCTGCAGGAAAGAATCGACTCACCTTCGACAGCAGAGACGAACACGGCGCACAGCACAGCGGCACAGAGAAGCGCGGACACCCGCATCGCCTCGTCTTCTCTAGGAGCAGGACAGCATCAGTAGACGCTGTTTTGTTGAGGAAAGGTCTCGTTCTCCGCTGCTGCAGGCGTCCATATTCATTCGCTCCCAGCACGGGCTCAGAAACCTAACGAATTGGCGAAATGATTGACAGATTGACAGTGTTGGTCTAATATCTTTTTTTCAGATAAAGACATAATAACTATTGTTTCGTGTATATATATATATATATATATATGTATATATATATATATATATATATATACACACCGATCAGACATAACATCCTTGTTTCTACGCTCATTGTCCATTTTATCAGCTCCACTTACTATATAGGTGCACTTTGTAGTTCTACAGTTACAGACTGTAGTCCATCTGTTTCTCTGATACTTTGTTAGCCCCCTTTTACCCTGTTCTTCAGTGGTCAGGACCCCCATGGACCCTCACAGAGCAGGTACTATTTGGGTGGTGGATCATTCTCAGCACTGCAGTAACACTGACGTGGTGGTGGTGTGTTAGTGTGTGTTGTGCTGGTCTGAGTGGATCAGACACAGCAGTGCTAGCAGTGCTTCTGGAGACCCCTGTTCACACATTTATGATGTTTAGCATACAGAAGTTCAGTAAAAACTAAGCAAATAAATAAAAATAATTTTAAAAATCTTAATCTACCTGCAGAAACTGGATTAGAAGCCAAAGCATGAGCATTTCAATACATCAGTTCTCCTCAAGCCAGAAGACGTTAGAAGAAATCACAGACAAAGTCAGACACTTTTAGAAGGGGTAAGTACTCTCAGTTGTATGCAAATGTTTTGGCACCCCCAGTCAAATTGCATGTTGTTGTTGATGTTCTGAGTGTAAATAAGTGAACGCATCCTCTACAGAGATACAGTACTGCACATTTACATACACAATCACTGTTTATTTACAGAATTTAGCATATTTATGGACATAAAACCATAACTTTAGTACAGGCCAAATTTATTATTTCTTTTCCCAAAATGTTAAACAAATAAATAGAGATTGTGCACTAAAATTTTCAGGAAAGTTCTCTGTAGAGGTATGTGTTAACTCATTTACACTTAGAACATCAACAACATGGAATTTGACCAGAGGTGTCATATGACAATGAGAATCTGTGCACCATGTGGAAATAATAACTCTATTTTCTTTCTTTTTCACTTTGAGATTCCTGCTTTAATTTGAGGACTGACACAAAATATTAGTTTAAAAAAGGTTCAGTGCTGTAAAATTAACACAAACGTTATAAGTGGACGAGTGGAATAGAATACAAATGTAATGAATCAGTCAGAACTGTTAGAGTTAGAAATGGTGGAAAGGTGTTACTGAGGAACGTTAATGCCTGACTCACACTATCCTGATCATCTGGAAGGTGGAGCTGTTTTTATTTCACTACTGAAGCTGAGAAAGTTTTGGATTAAACTCTGTGGAAGACCAAACTCACAGCTCAGTGTCGACAGTATTAACAGAGAGAATTACACTGTGAATGACACTGTGAATGACTCTGTGAATGACTCTGTGAATGACTCTGTGAACGACACTGTGAATGACTGTGAATGACTCTGTGAATGACTCAGTGAATGACACTGTGAATGACACTGAATTACACTGTGAATGACTCTGAGTGACACTGTGAATGACACTGTGAATGACTGAGTGACACTGTGAATGACACTGAATTACACAGTGAATGACTGAGTGACACTGTGAATGATACTGTGAATGACTGAGTGACACTGTGAATGACACTGTGAATGACTGAGTGACACTGTGAATGACACTGAATTACACTGTGAATGACACTGTGAATGACTGAGTGACACTGTGAATGACACTGTGAATTACACTGTGAATGACACTGTGAATGACACAGTGAATGACACTGTGAATGACTGTGAATTACACTGTGAACGACACTGTGAATGACACTGAATGACACTGTGAATGACTGAGTGACACTGTGAATGACACTGAATTACACTGTGAATGACTGAGTGACACTGTGAATGACACTGTGAATGACTGAGTGACACTGTGAATGACACTGTGAATGACACTGAATTACACTGTGAATGACTGAGTGACACTGTGAATGACACTGTGAATGACTGAGTGACACTGTGAATGACACTGTGAATGACACAGTGAATGACACTGTGAATGACTGTGAATTACACTGTGAACGACACTGTGAACGACACTGTGAATGACACTGTGAAAGACTGTGAATTACACTGTGAACGACACTGTGAACGACACTGTGAATGACACTGTGAATGACACTGTGAAAGACTGTGGATTACACTGTGAACGACATTGTGAACGACTCTGTGAATGACACTGTGAATTACACTGTGAATGACTCTTAATGACACTGTGAATTACACTGTGAATGACACTGTGAATGACACTGTGAATGACACTGTGAATGAATGTGAATTACACTGTGAATGACAGTGACACTGTGAATGACACTGTGAATTACACTGTGAATGACACTGTGAGTGACACTGTGAATGACTCTGTGAATTACACTGTGAATGACACTGTGAATGACAGTGAATGACTGTGAATTACACTGTGAACGACACTGTGAACGACTCTGTGAATGACACTGAATTACACTGTGAATGACTCTGAATGACACTGTGAATGACACTGTGAATTACACTGTTAATTACACTGTGAACGACACTGTGAACGACACTGTGAACGACTCTGAGTGACACTGTGAATTACACTGTGAACGACACTGTGAACGACTCTGTGAACGACACTGTGAACGACACTGTGAACGACACTGTGTATGACTCTGAGTGACACTGTGAATGACACTGTGAACGACTCTGTGAACGACTCTGTGAACGACTCTGTGAAAGACACTGTGAATTACACTGTGAACGACACTGTGAACGACATTGTGAATGACACTGTGAACGACACTGTGAGCGACTCTGTGAACGACTCTGTGAATGACACTGTTAATTACACTATGAATTACACTGTTAATGACACTGTGAATGACACTGTGAATGACACTGGCTCTGAGGTAAACTAGTTTATCTGTCTGTGTTTGCTAAAGATCATTTTAATATCAAGTCTTGCGATAAATGACTTCACAGAGAAATATTATGACCAGCTAGACACACTTTGGGGTGGGTGAGGTGGCACACTTCAGGAGGTGGGGGGGTGGGAGCACAGTCTACAGCAAACACTTAATGGCACACTGAAGACCTCTATAAAAAAGAAGAGTGTGGCTGGTATTCTAGTGTCAAAAGAGGTGATCAGCACCAGAAGGCCGTAGGCTCAAATCCCATTAGTGACTCAGCTATCAGGTATTCCTGATAGAGCAAGGCACTTAGCCCTCCCCTGCCCAACACACCACTCTGCACAGCAGGCAACACTGTACTGCTCCCAGTCCAGGCAGCAACATGATCACTTTCCCTTTTAAGCAGATCTTATTCTCAACTTATTCTCAAACATTTAAAGGACTTATATTAGAAATGTACAGTAAAGTCCTGAAATATGTCCTGAAGTAACAGTCTTCATAACATCTTCAAATGATGAAAACAGGTGGCTAAGTGATGAAAGAGACCTCACTGATGCCATTTCCTGCCACATAAATGTCTCTATAACCTGAAAAATAGTAGAAGAAACACAGTAATAAGAAAACAAACCATTAACTTGTACATTGTGTTTCAGAATGTGGCTCATGATTTACTGAATGATATACTACACTATCACTACTACCATCTCTACTATTACTACTATTACCACTACTACCACCACCACCATTACTACTACCACTACCACCACTACTACTACTACTACTACTATCACTACTATTACTACTATTACCACTACTACCACCACCACCACTACTACCACTACTATCACTACTATTACTACTATTACCACTACTACCACCACCACCACTACCACTACTACTACTACTATCACTACTATCACTACTATTACTACTATTACCACTACTACCACCACCACCACTACTACTACTACTACTACTATCACTACTATTACCACTACTACTACCACCACCACTACCACTACTACTACTACTATCACTACTATCACTACTATTACCACTAATAATAATAACAATAATAATAATAATGATAATAATACACTGAAGGGAGCATGGAGGATCTGTAATAGTGAAGCTCTACTCACAGATTATTCCATTCCCTTTTACGGAAACAGATCACCAGGGTGACCAAGAGGACCACAGCTATCACTGAAAACACTACTATGAGTGTTGAACTCAGAGAGCTGTCATTTGTACAGTCGTTGCATTTCCCATCTTCAATTAAAGAGAAAAAAAGAATCCCAGTGAAAATGTTAAAGTTGACTGTGTTAGCTGTGAGTACATGTTGGTACCAGTAAATTAGCTACAGCGTACTTGATATTAATGTTCTGAGTGTCTGTCAAACACAGTGAAAAACACAGATATGCTCACCCCACTGTTTAATTACTGGTGTGTTGATGGAGCTGTGAGTCACAAAACAGTCATAATCTGCTGTTTCCTCCTCCTGGATCTCCATACTCTTCCTCAGCTGGTAGGTTCCATCATCATTGGGTCTGACTCCTGAAGATGTTAGTAGGTGTTCAGGCAGTGAAGTGCTGGACTTCCTCAGTTCAATCTTCATGTCTTTGGGGTAGAAGCCCGTAGCCAGGCAGGTCAGGGTCAGCTTGTTCAAGTCAGTTTTAGATTTCTTTGCGAACACAAATACATTACCTGGGAAAAATGAAATTAATTAATTAATTTAAAGAAAACTACAGTATCAAACAGTGCCAGCCTATGATTCACCTCATTTGTTCTGACAGAGAAAGTCTTTATTTTTACTCATAGTTTGTATCCTAATTTTACAGAAGTCTGTTATTTAATGTTATTAAATCCGTCACTATCGACTTTGTTAATATTTTTACAATTATTCATGTTTTTTAAGGTAAATAAAAAAGTTCATCCTTTCAAAAATGACAGTATACTTTACTGGAGAAAAGACATACTAGGAAGACTTTAAAAAGATTTAATTTAAAATATATAAAAGCACTATGTGGAAAAATGTATGTAAACGTGTGTCCATCAGATCTGTTACTGTAAAATAGAGGAGAAAAGAAGCTTAAAATATACTGTCATGATGCCGACTGACCCCTAATCACTGCTGATTTATTGAAATATTCAAATCTTAGCGAAGTCATTTTAGTAATCAAGTAATCAAGGTCAATTCAGTAATTATGGCTGCCCTAAATATTTACCTTCATGAATAATAATAATAATAATAATAATAATAATAATAATAATAATAATGGTAACACTTTCTATGAATGTCATGTTTGTAAGCATCTATAAACACATTTATAACATGTTATAATGTATTCATAAGGCATTATAAACGTGGTTATAAATATTTATAATAAAGAATTACACTGAATTACACTTTATAGCCATGTTTATTATACATTATGAATTGTTAATATAATGCATTATAAATAGTGTTAATAACATGTTATAATGTCAGTGCCAAAGAAGTCAGTCCCAGCTTGGAGAGCGTAAAGTAAAAATGGTAACACTTTCTATGAATGTCACCTTTGTAAGCATCTATAAACACATTCATAACACATTATAATGCATTCATAAGGCATTATAAACATAGCTATAAATATTTATAAAAATGCATTACACGTTATAGCCATGCTTATTATGCATTATGAATTGTTAACATAATACATTATAAGTACTGATCATAACAAATTATAAGTGCTCATAAGTTGTATTAGTCCCCTCTAAGTAAAGTGAAGCGTACTGTACTAAAGCCTCCTCCAGTGTTCAGAGTGAGGCTACAAGTTGAAGTATTTACTGAAGGATTTACTGAAACACTAAAACATTCACAGTAAAGCACATTACAGGCTTCAAATGTCAGAGTTTAAACTAGAGCTGCCATCAGTGTTTTACCCAATGTGGGAAAGGTAATGTACACCACCGTTAGCTTGGTATTTGTCTTTACTTTACGCTCTCCAAGCTGGGACTGACTTCTTTGGCACTGACATTATAACATGTTATTAACACTACTTATAATGCATTATATTAACAATTCATAATGTATAATAAACATGGCTATAAAGTGTAATTCAGTGTAATTCTTTATTATAAATATTTATAACCACGTTTATAATGCCATATGAAGGCATTATAACATGTTATAAATGTGTTTATAGATGCTTACAAACATGACATTCATAGAAAGTGTTAATAATAATAATAATAATAATAATAATAATACAGCCAGATTGTGGCAGGTATCCAAATACTCACCTGGTTTGGTCTGAGTATTATTTTTGTAGTGGAGATAAATCTTCAACCACTCCTCACACTTCTGAGGAGCAGTGATGTGACTGTGTCCAGAGTTCCACCTCCCCTCCATCACTCTGCCCTCTTCAGCTGAAGCCAGCCATTTCTTCAAGGTCCAGTTAAAATGGATGAAGTCTTGTCCATCATAGGCATATTCATCAGTGTAATTTACACCCATCACTGAGTCATCAAACCGCTTTACACCCTCACAGCCATGTCTCCACTGAAGAGTATGACCACCTGAAACAGAGATGAAGAACAGAATCATCATCACTTACAAAGCACAGCACATTCAGCCGCCCTCCTCAGTGTGAACAGGTGTTTCTCTAAACTCTCCCAGATCTCCACAAAAGAGCTTCACAGGTAGACTCAGCTTCCCTTCCTCTCAGAAGACTTTCAGTTTTTCAGAGAAATCTGCAGAGATGTTTATTTCACACCTCTGAAGTTCAGTCTTAGAAGTTGTTTTTACATTTTCTGCTAATCCTAAGTTACAAATTTAGACTCATGAGTCCATAAACCACCACTCCACACGCCACGTCTCAGACGTGCAGTGTTTGTGTTCTACTGCAGATGTTCTTTTTCTCTATTTCCTTAAGTATCGTTTGAGTGAGTTGTTGAATAAAGAGCTCAATAAACTTCCCTGATTTTTTTTAAACAGCAAATTGTTACTGTTTCTTATCGAGTTGATGTTACTGATAAATGTTCTCACCTATTAGAATTATTAATACTGTTTTACGCATGGAAATATAGTTTTTGTTTTACCAACATCCAGTCAGGCCGCAGAGAGGAAATACTGAACAGGTAAGATGACAACACACAAGCTCAGCTTTGCTTACTGCTCTTCACAGAAAACTTTTTTGAGTTTTTAGTACGAGTTCTATTGATCCTTTATACAGGGGATTTAAAAAGCTTCATCCGATTTCAAAGCACCATATTTTTACAACCGTGAGGTGCCTAGGAACCAATCACATACCAAATGTAAGAGGGGGTCATAGAGTTTCTGACTGTCCATGGAAGATGGCTCCCTTCAGTCTGAGAGGAGATGTGACCCCTGAGCAGAAAGCGTTCTGCGTTCTCCACTTCAATAAGAGTGAATCTGTCATAACTGTGCAGTGTAATTTTCGTGGGCAGTGAACCTCCAACAGCTCAGAGCGTTTGGCGTTGGTTCCTCAACATTGGATGATCTCCGAAATCGCACTGAAAGAGCCGTGAGTGCAGTGACACCCGACATGCTCAATCCAGTATGGGATGAATCTGACTATGGTGTTGATGATGTCTGTACTGCTGGAGGAGGTTCATACTGAGACCTTATAAAATTACATAATAAACTTTATGCTCATTTAAACCATTTACAGTTTACTGCATTGATCTGTAATGATTTACAAATGAAATAAATCATTTTGAAATCGGATTTATGTCAATGTATTTATTGTTTAATTCTATAGATTATTTTAAGATTTCAAGGATCCATCTACAGAAATAAGAATGTTAGAAATTTGAAAAGAAGCATTTCAAACTGCTGCTGATTTTATCAATGCTCTTATATCAGTGATCTTCTCCTCAGTATCTTCTCAGAGGTCAACGCTGCACTGGAGACAGTAAAGATTTTGTGGGAATCTCACAGTCAGCTCACAATGCACTGCAGAAAGGCTGAGAGTATCTGGAGCAAAACGAAGCTCGTGTTTTCCTGCTCTAATCATGAATTTAATCTCTACTGAGATTAAGCAGTTCTAAAGCACTGCCTCACCTGACTCACTGTGTCCAAATGCCTCCATCACTTTGCTGAGAAAGGTGTTTAACCACAGCCCATCGTTACTCAGCTCAGTGGTGCCTCTTTCCCATTCACTGCCCTGCATCTCCTTCATCTCCTTCATCCAGGCCTGTTTAGGAGTCCTGACCCCGTCTGTACTGCTGTAGGAGTCAATCTGTCTGTCATTCAGCAGAGTCAATGCAGTGAACTCATACATGTTATTCACTGACCGCTTGGACTGGACAGTGCAGAGGTAGAACAAAGAGTGTGTATCTGTGGAGAAATAGACAAATAAAAGGTTTTCAGAAACAAAGCAGGACATGATCAACTTTTTCAGCAGTCTTATGCAAACAGGACATGTTGTGTCGATTTTCTAAGTGAAAATAACAATAATAAGTCCCAATAAACCAAACATAAAGGTGTCTAGACTACAGCTGGCCAAGCTAAATGTTTCTGTAATGGCTTTGTTTTTTAGTTACGTTTTGGGAGCAAAAGCTGTACATGATTCTCCAGATAAGCGTTAGGAATGTAACCTGTGTGGTTGCACGACTGCTACTGTGGAAAAGTGATGCAGCATGGCCAGAAAAGCAGGACATTTATGCTTCTGTGGTCAAGATTTCAGTCAATACAAGAGGAAAAAGGCAAAAGAATGTATTTTGTACATGATTTAAATAAATAAAGGAGCTGGCAAGTATAAACATGTGCGTCCTGATCTTAGAGCTCCCACTATGGTAAAGGGACCCCATGGGGTCACCAGTAGCTGAAGCAGGGCCCTAGTGAGCACTCATGCCAGTGTCGAAGGCATGGTGGGCAGTGGAGAGAGTGGATGTTGGCTGGGTGGAGCAGCGAGGGACACAGTGTGCTGTGGAGTTTTGCCACGTGAAAATCTGATAATGGCTAAAACAAGTGAAATTTCACTGCTATTGTTACTGTAAACAGTGTTTCAAACCCTCCAAAATATTCAACTTCTAATTGCCAAAACTTATTAATAAAAGACTGATGGACATATAGTTGTGAAATATTTCACAAATCAGAAGTCCATTTATATTCATGTCTGCTGTTATCCCAAAACATGATCAGTTATCAAAGTTATATGTATTAATGTTCTATATTTGCCCCAAAAGCTGAACTACAGTATTATTACACATGAAAATGTGAGCAGAACTGTATAAATCACTCCAATATGTCAAACTGTTTGTGAAGGTTTTCACCAACACTGCATGATTACTGGTAGTGTAAATATATTAACTTGTGTTCCAAAGTTAAAACCACATTTTGTTTAGCTTTTTTGTACAAAAGCTTTTTGATCAAAGACTGATAAACAATTCTAACCTGTTTTCATCGCCTTACATGAGTGTTACTGGGCAAATCATAGAAACACTGACTTTTTTATGCAAGGTAAAGGAACTAGACCTGTATAAAACAACATCACAAAATCTGTTAGTGAATATTTTCACAAATCAACTCGTGTACAACAAGTAAATTTGCAAGGTTATTGATAATGTTTTTGTATGAAATTAGACTCCAAATCAGTCTTATTCCTGAGGAGATAGAGCTGTGTGGAGCAATCATACTGAGCTGTTTGAGAGATTTTTCACAAATCGAGCTAAATCAAACATTTTCATAGATTCTGATGTCATTTGTGTTGAAAATCACCTGCCAAAGTTTAAAAAATGCTTATATTTCTCTTACTTTGACTTTCCCTGCTTGTGGTCTTCACAGGCCATGGATGGACAGAATAAGAACCATGAAATTTTACACTAACCAGTCTGGACAGTTTGAACCTGGTTTTATTCATCTGAGAGCTCAACTTCTGAAGTTATAAGCTTTAGAAAGTAAAACATTGAGTGCGTTTACATGCACTCAATAATCAGATCATAATCAGATTTTTTGCAGTTATCTGATTATTCAAATGGTCGTGTAAACAGCATACTGTGATTTCTTAGATCTGAATCTGATTGACATTTGATAAAGAGGCTGGATTTTGGCTCAGTAATCAGATTTCTCAGTGCTGTAAACTCTTACTCTGATTTCTTTCCGATTTCTCAGTCTGAGCATGTGCGAAAACAGACAGCAGTACCAGAAATAAGTGAGCAGCGTCGCTGTGAGACGCAGCAAAACACTTTTGAAGTGACGCTGAAAACAAAAATATATGCTTGATGAAATGAAGAATTAAAATATTCTGCGTCTTCTAGATGATGTTTGTTCATATTTTCAGGTAAAGTGGTGCGATGATTTAAAAAAAAGCCACAGTATCAAGTCTGAGTTTTACATTGTTTACATCACGTCTTCTTCTGTGAGTTTATTGGCTGATTGTAAAGCCGAAATCTGATTACTGTCTGACTCATGTAGACCTGGAGTTTCACATTATCTGATTACTCAAATGCAGGTTAATGTGTTGATCGGATTACTGACAAAATCTAATTTCCTGCAGGTATCGGATTATTAAGAGCATGTAAACACACGCTCTGATGTTTAGGAGTGAATTCACAAACCAGGACTAAGAAAACACACCAGTGTTTACAGATTTGTACGTTACTGCTTTACAGAGTTAAAGCTGATAGAAATCTGAATCACCAATCAGAGCTGAGTTTACTACAGTAAAAGAATTCTACAGGAAACTAATCTCTAACGGAAACCATTAAGCCAGTTCCCATTCATTTTAATCCTAATGGTTTGTATTGGTCCTTTTTCAGCAGGGATGTTGTCCATTTGTACTAAGATGCCAACAAGTAGCCATAATACCACACGGCAACGTCACTTAATAATGAGGTTGTGACAACCTTATTCAGACAAAATAATCAGCACCACTTTTTGACAACGTTGTAATAATGTTGAGTGTTTGCTAGGGAGCTATTTAGGGTTGTAGCATTGCTGTTATTGTAGTACTTTCACTCGGCTGCACTGACAGCCACAAACTGACCGCGTGCCCCAGAATGGCTCAGACATTTTACTAGACAAAACAATAACTTAATCCAGGGGTCACCAGATGTTAAGAACAGCCATTTTTTCCTTTCAACAAAAAATCTAGTCACAGTGAGAGCCACAACATTTTATGTACATTTTACCACTGTGGCTGTAAATATGTCTCAGTGTGTGCTGATGTACTAGTATAGGCTAAAAATCTGATATAAAGGAAAACACAGACTTACTTTGCTCTGCTGTAAGGTTTAGCTCAGCTGTAGCTGCTTTTCTCACATCTCCAGCAGGAAACTTTTAGTCAACATCAGAACATTTTCTTGTAAAATGTCCCTAAACGTTCGACTTCTTACGAGGCTGAAGTGAACTTCTCATTCACCAGCTTCAATTTCCAGTCCCACCTTAAATGGTGCCTGAGGCCAGAACATAACTGCTGCACCATTTAAGGTGGAACGGGAAAATCAGAATGATAAGCTGGGGAATGAGAAGCGACTTCAGCCTCGTGACTTTTTAGCATTTGTCAGTTTCTCGTTGTAGATTATACTTATGACCAAACTAGCTGGAGTGATTATAAACAAAAAGTCCATTCGTCTCCAAATTATCAATGATCATCTTAAATCTCTCTCTTTGCCTTTTCTTTAGCTACTAGCTAGGTGAGATTGTTGTCATTGCTATGGTGACCAGCAGTCTGCGCTGATCTGAACTACAACCCTGATCCTCAGGGTTAAAGGGTGAATTAGCAGTTCTACATTAACTCCAGAGTTTAAGACCATTTATTGTTAAACTGTGTTGAACGATCAGCAGAGCTTTATTTTACTGTAAAGGAGGATTATTTTATTTTTACCTACAAATCTGATTCAGCTGCGGAGCCACAACAGGACAGTAAAAGAATGACATCCACAGTTTTTCAGCCACAATCACCAAACCACCTTATTGTTCACAGAGGTCATGTGAACAATAAGGTGGATAAAAACTAACTTCTTAATGTTAACTGTAGTTCACTGTCCGAGCTCTATCAGCGGAGTTCACTGTTAGTTTACTGCTGTATTCAGGAGTAGAGTAGAAACATAGTCCGTCTGAAAGGACTGACTCACCTCCGAGAGCACAAACAGATACTCCACACAGCAAAACACAGACAGTCACAGCCACTCCAATCATCAGCTTTATCACTTAGTCCACTAACATCACTTCAGACGATCCTTTGTTGAAAAACAGTCCATTCTTCATGTTTAGGTGTCGACTTCACCCGTTTCCCAGCTCTGATCCTGCAGTAGTCCTGTCCACTGCAGTGCACCTGTTTCCTCTGCTTCTGAACAGCTCACTATCAGCCCCTTCCTGACTGAAAAGGCTTTAAACAGTGAGAGCACAGGCGCTAAAGTCTGCAGGCAGAGCGGCACAAATCTTACAGTTTCCCTGCTTCGCCACAGGCATGGTCTCCTGCTCCGCTGTGATTGGCTGAAAAGTATGCAAGTCTGCCAATCAGATCACACTCTAAAAAAGTGTCTTTCTAGGAAAGACGGAACCAAGCAACCAGAGTGGTTTCTGTGAACTAGTAGACTCAAACGTCAGAGAACTTGTAGATTTAAACTTAAGAGAACTTGTAGGTTTTAACTTCAGAGAACTTGTAGATATAAACTTAAGAGAACTTGTAGACTTAAACTTCAGAGAACTTGTAGATTTAAACTTTAGAGAACTTGTAGACTTAAATTTCAGAGAACTTGTAGATTTAAACTTTAGAGAACTTGTAGGTTTAAACTTTAGAGAACTTGTAGATTTAAATTTTAGAGAACTTGTAGATTTAAACGTCAGGGAATTTGTAGACTGAAACTTCAGAGAACTTGTAGATTTAAACTTCAGAGAACTTGTAGATTTAAATTTCAGGGAATTTGTAGACTGAAATTTCAGAGAACTTGTAGAGTTAAACTTCAGACATCTTGTAGATGTAAATTTCAGAGAACTTGCAGACTTGAATTTCAGAGAACATGTAGACTTAAACTTTAGAGAACTTGTGGATTTAAATTTCAGAGAACTTGCAGATTTAAACTTTAGAAAACTTAAAGATTTAAACTTCAGGGAATTTGTAGACTGAAATTTCAGAGAACCTGTAGATTTAAACTTTAGAGAACTTGTAGACTTAAACTTCAGAGAACTTGTAGGCTTAAACTTTAGAGAACTTGTAGATGTAAATTTCAGAGAACTTGTAGACTTAAATTTCAGAGAACTTGCAGAGTTAAACTTCAGAGAACTTGTAGACTTAAATTTCAGAGAACTTGTAGATTTAAATTTCAGAGAACTTGCAGACTTAAACTTCAGAGAACTTGCAGACTTAAATTTCAGAGAACTTGCAGACTTAAACTTCAGAGAACTTGTAGACTTAAATTTCAGAGAACTTGTAGATTTAAATTTCAGAGAACTTGCAGACTTAAACTTCAGAGAACTTGCAGACTTAAATTTCAGAGAACTTGTAGATTTAAATTTCAGAAAACCTGTAGACTTAAATTTCAGAGAACTTGTAGATTTAAATTTCAGAGGACGTGTAGAATTAAATTTCAGAATGGTTAGCATTACTGCTACTGAGCGCTGATTGGTTAGCATTACTGCTACTGAGGGCTGATTGGTTAGCATTACTGCTACTGAGAGCTGACTGGTTAGCATTACTGCTACTGAGCGCTGATTGGTTAACATTATTGCTACTGAGCGCTGACTGGTTAACATTACTGCTACTGAGCACTGACTGGTTAGCATTACTGCTACTTAGCACTGATTGGTTAGCATTAATGCTACTGAGTGCTGATTGGTTACTGAGGGCTGATTGGTTAGCATTACTGCTACTGAGCACTGATTGGTTAGCATTACTGCTACTGAGTGCTGATTTGTTAGCATTACTGCTACTGAGCACTGATTTGTTAGCATTAACGCTACTGAGTGCTGATTGGTTAGTATACTGCTACTGAGCATTGATTGGTTGGCATTACTGCTAGTGAGTGCTGATTGGTTAGCACTACTGCTACCGAGCACTGATTGGTTAGCATTACTGCTACTGAGCACTGATTGGTTAGCATTACTGCTACTGAGCACTGATTGGTTAGCATTAAAGCTACTGAGTGCTGATTGGTTAACATTACTGCTAGTGAGCGCTGATTGGTTAGCATTACTGCTACTGAGGGCTGATTGGTTAGCATTACTGCTACTTAGAGCTGATTGTTAGCATTACTGCTACTAAGTGCTGATTGGTTAACATTACTGCTAGTGAGTGCTGACTGGTTAGCATTACTGCTACTGAGCGCTGATTTGTTAGCATTAACACTACTGAGTGCGGATTGGTTAGCATTACTGCTACTCAGTTGTGATTTGTTAGCATTACTGCTACCGAGCACTGATTGGTTAGCATTACTGCTACTGAGTGCTGACTGATTAACATTACTGCTACTGAGTGCTGATTGGTTAACATTGCTGCTAGTGAGTGCTGCCTGGTTAGCATTACTGCTACTGAGTGCTGATTGGTTAGCATTACTGCTACTGAGCACTGATCTGTTAGCATTAAAGCTACTGAGTGCTGATTGGTTAGTATACTGCTACTGAGCATTGATTGGTTGGCATTACTACTAGTGAGTGCTGATTGGTTAGCACTACTGCTACTGAGTGCTGATTTGTTAGCATTACTGCTACCGAGCACTGATTGGTTAGCATTACTGCTACTGAGCACTGATTGGTTAGCATTACTGCTACTGAGTGCTAATTGGTTAGCATTAAAGCTACTGAGTGCTGATTGGTTAGTATACTGCTACTGAGCATTGATTGGTTGGCATTACTGCTAGTGAGTGCTGATTGGTTAGCATTACTGCTACTGAGCGCTGATTTCTTAGCATTAACGCTACTGAGTGCTGATTGGTTAGTATACTGCTACTGAGCATTGATTGTTTGGCATTACTGCTAGTGAGTGCTGATTGGTTAGCACTACTGCTACTAAGTGCTGATTTGTTAGCATTACTGCTACCGAGCACTGATTGGTTGACATTACTGCTACTGAGCACTGATTGGTTAGCATTACTGCTACTGAGCACTGATTGGTTAGCGTTACTGCTAGTGAGCACTGATTTGTTAGCATTAAAGCTACTGAGTGCTGACTGGTTAACATTACTGCTACTGAGAGCTGATTGGTTGGCATTAATGCTACTGAGGGCTGATTGGTTAGCATTACTGCTACTGAGAGCTGATTGTTAGCATTACTGCTACTAAGTGCTGATTGGTTAACGTTACTGCTACTGAGTGCTGACTGGTTAGCATTACTGCTACTGAGCGCTGATTGGTTAGCATTAACACTACTGAGTGCTGATTGGTTAGCATTACTGCTACTCAGTTGTGATTGGTTATCATTACTGCTACTGAGTGCTGACTGATTAACATTACTGCTACTGAGTGCGGATTGGTTAACATTACTGCTACATAGCGCTGATTTGTTAGCATTAACGCTACTGAGTGCTGATTTGTTAGCATTAACGCTACTGAGTGCTGATTGGTTACTGAGGGCTGACTGGTTAGCATTACTGCTACTGAGTGCTGATGGTTAGCATTACTGCTACTGAGCGCTGATTTGTTAGCATTAACACTACTGAGCACTGATTGGTTAGCATTACTGCTACTGAGTGCTGATTGGTTAGCATTACTGCTACTGAGCACTGATTTGTTAGCATTAAAGCTACTGAGTGCTGATGGTTAGTATACTGCTACTGAGCATTGATTGGTTAGCATTACTGCTACTGAGTGCTGATTGGTTAGCATTACTGCTACTGAGTGCTGATTGGTTAGCATTACTGCTACTGAGCATTGATTGGTTAGCATTACTGCTACTGAGTACTGATTGGTTAGCATTACTGCTACTGAGTGCTGATTTGTTAGCATTACTGCTACTGAGTGCTGATTGGTTAGCATTACTGCTACTGAGCGCTGATTGGTTAGCATTACTGCTACTGAGCGCTGATTGGTTAGCATTACTGCTACTGAGCACTGATTGGTTAGCATTACTGCTACTGAGTTCTGAGTGGTTAACATTACTGTTACTGAGTGCTGATTGGTTAGCATTACTGCTACTGAGTGCTGATTGGTTGGCATTAATGCTACTGAGGGCTGATTGGTTAGCATTACTGCTACTGAGGGCTGATCGGTTAGCATTACTGCTACTGAGTGCTGACTGGTTAGCTTTACTATATATTTTGAATATGTTTTTACAATCCGTTGTCATGAAAATCAGTTACTGATTATTAATACAAATGCATACAAGTGTAAAGCCTGTACTGCTAAAAAACAGCAGAGACCGTCATGGATGGTCACCAGCAAAACCAGCATATGTTGTTTTTTTTCGATGCTGGTGTGCCGGTCAACCATCATGACCAAGCTGGGTGGACCAGCTAAACCAGCACCAGACCAGCATAAATCAGTTAAACCAGCACGCTGGTCTGTGCTGTTTTTCCTCAGGGTTTTAAAAGCTCTTAGTGTGTAGAAAATGACAATGAAGTGTCAGATGTAGATGTGTAGAATGTAGATTTCTTTATTTTGTTTGCTCACATATTTGAATATATGTAGTGTAAACAATACATTAAAACAGTACATCGATACCTGTTTTGCACACATTGCTGATATTTTCCTGCATTTTCTCTGTCTTTTTATTTCTATTTCATAAACCAGAGAGTTCTGGTTACCTAACTGTCCACATCAGGACACTTTGGTCTGCACTGTCAATAAAGACTAATGACTCTGAGTTTAGCTTCAGCTCAGATAGAAACACAATAAAGACACAGATCAGCAAAGAAATCAGTCACTTCAGCTTCATATACAGACAAATACGCACCATATAAACCCCCAAACACAGTACAGAGAGGCGGATTTAGTGTGACTCCAGACTGGATTAAGGCAGGACTGCAGTTAAACTGTCAAACATTTACCCAAAACAATCACTGAGCAACAGTTTAACTTCAGGTTCAAGTTTAAAGATCCTGTTTAGATTAAAAAGTACATTAACCTTCATACAAAACCAGAGACACAAAGAATTACCCACTGGCTAATACAAAAACAAACAAACAAACAAAACACATCATCAAAACAACAGTAACATCACAGAAGACGACTAAAACGCTCTTAACATGTAAAATACTGTAAAGATTTTGATTTTAGAGCGTTTCTATTAACTCATCATGAAATATTCGCATAATGTATTTTTACAGTATAAAAACAGTATAACAGCATAATTGAAAATCATATTTGCTAACGTCATACATGGTATATATATGTTCACTTGAACACACAAATACATTACCAAGACAATAAACCCAAAATATGTAAAAAAAACAAAAAAAAGTAAAAATAAGCAAAAACAAATCGGATTAACCTTATTATTGAATATCGTTTCATATTCAAATCTTTGCAAATTCTTAACGTTTTAAGGGTTTTTGAATTTGTAGCTTTTTTAAAAGATTTAAAAAATGACTTTAGTGTCAAAATACTAATCTTTTTCTATGTTTCTATTTGTAAAAAAGTTTTATATAGTAATTCTATATTGCATAGTAATGTACAGTACAGCTCCCTCTCACAGCAAACTGAGCTCAGTGTTTTTCAAGTTCAAGAAAAAACAAATCCCCCTTTGTGGAAGAATAAAAGTCCCTTTCTTATGTACCAAGGTCAAAACACGACACACATCTTATTAATGGACCTATATGCTCTACTTACAGCTAATGTTTATGATTATGTACCATATTACAGGAACACTGTTTGTTAAAGCACCGCAGTGTGTCAAAATAAAGAGCGACAGTGCGGGAGAATAAAATCCCTGTGCAGGTGGGCTTTTTGTGCCTCACATCAACTTTGCCAGCGAATACTTCCAACCCTGTTTCCAAAAAAGTTGGGACGCTGTGCAAAATGTAAATACAAACAGAATACGATGATAGACAAGATAATTATCAAATGTTTAAACTGAGAAATTTTATTGTTTTTTAAAAAATATTTGGCCATTTTTTTGACGTCACACGTTCCAAAAAAGTTGGGACAGGGCAACTAAAGACTGGTGAAGTTGTGTAATGCTAAAAGAAAATAACAGGTGGAACATCTTACAACTAATTAGGTTAATTGGCAACATATCAGTAACATAAATGGGTATAAAAAGAATCTTTCAGAAGTAAAGATGAGGAGGAGTTCACCACTCTGTGAAAGACTGAGTGAGCAAATAGAACATAATGTTGTTAAAAGATTCAGAGAATCCAGAGAACTCTCTGTAAGTAAGGGACAAGGCTGAAAACTAACATTGGCTGGCTGTGATCTTTGGGCCCTCACAAACACAATTCTGTAGTGGGAATCACTGCACGGGCTCAGAAACACTTCCCAAAACCACTGTGAAAACAGTTCATCACAGTTCAAAGGCCAGCTAAAACTCTACCATTCAAGAAGAAATCATATACAAACAGAATCCAGAAATGCTGCCACCTTCTCTGGGCCTAAGCTCATTTAAAATGCACTGAGGGGAAGTGGAAAAGTGTCCTGTGGCCCGATGAATCAACATTTGAAATTCTTTTTGGAAATCATGGACACTGTGTCCTCCGGGCTAAAGACCACTCAGCTTGTTATCAGTGCGCAGTTCAAAAGCCAGTATTCATGATGGTATAGGGGTGCATTAGTGCACATGGCATGGGTGACGTGCACATCTGTGAAGGCACCATTAATGCTGAACGATATATACAGGTTTTGGCAACATATGCTGCCATCCAGACGACGTCTTTTTCAGGGAAGGCCTTGATTATTTCAGCAAGACAATGTCAACCCACATTCTACATGTATTACAACAGCATTCCACCATTGTAAGAAGTCTGGGTGCTAAACTGACCTGCCTGCAGTCCAAACCTGTCACCACTGAAAACATTTGGCGCATGAAAAATATGCCAAATGAGACCCTGAACTGCTGAGCAGCTGAAATTTACGCATTAAGCATTTGAAATATTGACTTGTACTATTTTAGAGTAAATATAGGTTTTAAATGATTTGCATATAATTGCATTTTGTTTTTATTTACATTCTGCACAGCATCCCAACGTTTTTGGAAATGGTTGTATTTCAGATTTTTACACTTTTATCAATTTAATGCAAGTAATTTGACAGTGAAGATGTCTAATATACTCAGATTTTGTAAAATAAATCTGAAAAAACTTCTAAGTTAGAAGAATTTGGTTGAATATGAAATACCTGTTCAGTGTGACTCATTTTAAAAACCTTTAACTACTAAAATTTCTTAAAATAGAAGAACTCTTCAGTAGGAACGGAACATTACAGGTTAACAGACTTTAAATTTAAAAAAAAAGAAATCCGTATCAGGAGAGAAAAAGCTGGATCGGTGCATACATAATTATTACAAACACCACCATCAGTATAATAATCAGTAAACATCACCAGTAACAACAAAAAATCATCATCATTCCAAATAGTAGAATTCTTTTTCTAGATTCAGCCTGAGGGTCTCATGGCATCACTACATTCATCCACAGAGCTGATCAGCATGTGGATCAACATGTTATGTTGACGTCAAAGTTGACAAAAACAGCCTTTATGATGACGATGCCTACTTAAATAGTCAGTCAGTTACCTGTGGAGGAGAGCCTGGATGAAGGTGGGGAGAGAGAGAGAGAGAGAAAGAGAGAGAGAGAGAGAGAGGAATAAAGGTTAATCTAAAAGAAAAATAATAACAGAGTGATACTAATAAACAACTTTCACATCATAACTGTGATCTTTTCATCTTTGTAAATAAAGGTCTTCCATTTCAGATCTAACTGGGCTGACGGTGATTTTGTTCTCATTATTGCAGGTGACGTCCTGATAGTTTTTCTTTCTAGTTTTCCTGTCGCTGTGTTTTGTGTAGGGCTGGGAAAAGTGACCAATTAGATAGACACAATTTCCAAATGTGTTAATGTCCCACAATATCATAACATCAGACTAGAGTCTGTTACTGAAAGCAGTGCAGTCATCACCCTGCTTATTTAACACTTACGCCCTCTTATGGAGAAACAAAGCAACAGCAATTCACCAAAAAGCTGGTTTCACACAAACAACCAACACATCACTTCACTATAAAACATACGTCCACTCAGCCACATTTGCCTAATGATGACAACATAACTGAGTTAAAGCATAACAGAGTGAAATTCAGACAGCTGAGACGTACAGAGACAAGTAAAAACAACAGCAAATGTAATTTTTAAAAAATTTTTATAATGTAATAATTATCCCAGGCTAAATCATACTGACACAGTGGGCTTTCAGCTTTTGTAGTAAAGGAGCGGGGTAGTAAAGAGAATTTGGTTTGGAAATGGGTAGAAAATGACATTCTACTCTGTCGGGTTGAGATCTCATTTTTACAAAGGTGCTTTGACCTAGGAGTGAAAGATGATAACAACAACAACAACAACAACAACAACAAGAAGATGAAGTAGAGGAAGAATTGTTTTTATATTAAAATCGCAATCTGAAATAAACAAGAGCTGCAATTGTAGCCTACATTATCAATAACATTGCCTTACCAAGTTTAACACATTTGTCCTGTTAAACTTGTTGTCCGTAGATGATTAGACCAATCAGAAGCAGCAACCACACACTGTGACATCACACCCACACCTAACTGACAGTGAGTGTGTTCACATGCACTTAATAATCCGATAACTGCAGAAAATCAGATTTTGTCACTAATCTGATCAACATGTTTACATGCACTTGAGTAATCAGATAATGGGAAAACTCCAGGTCTACATGAGTCAGACAGTAATCAGATTTCTGCTTAACAACCAGCAAATAAACTCACAGAAGAAGACGTGATGTAAACATAATAAACAAAACTCAAACTTCATGATGCGGCTTTTTTAAAACACATTGCACCACTTTACCTGAAAATATGAACATACATCATCTAGAAGATGCAGAAAATTTAAATTCTTCATTTCATCAAGCATATATTTTTGTTTTCAGCGTCACTTCAAAAGTGTTTTGCTGCGTCTCGCGGCAACGCTGCTCACTTATTTCCGGCACTGCTGTCTATTTTCACACATGCTCAGACTGAGAAATACGAAAGAAATCAGAGCAAGAGTTTGCAGCACTGAGAAATCTGATTACTGAGCTAAAATCCAGCCTTTTAATCAGATTTCTTAATCAGATTTCTAGACTGGAGTATGGTGTTTACATGACCATTTGAATAACTGCAGATAACTGCAGAAATCTGATTATGATCGGATTACTGGGTGCAGATAAACGCACTCAGTCTGGAACACTATGGTCAGTGTTCAAACCTCAAGCCAGAAAAATGGACTTGCTGGTCTTCTTGTCCAAAAAATAAGCGTAGAATTCAAATAATAGAAAATAAACATTACTTAAGTCACAGCTGTAATATTAGTCAGAGAACAGGACAGAGAAAAGAACCTGTGTGATGAGTTTCACTGTGTTTGAGTAAATTATTAGTCTTCCACGCTCACTGATGGAGACACAGTGCGTGTTTGGTGTTAACTGTGTCTTAAAGCCTGTGAGAGAATAAAGTGCTGATAATTATGGGAAACGATCATCAGCAGAAATATTATCAGTTATTCTCTCTGTTCAGTTGGAAGAGGAAACTTCAGGCAGACAGATTATTTCTACTGCATGTTCTCAACCACAAGTCCACTTTTACTTACGATCATTTGTTCTGCACGAGTTTAAACTGTTGACCCACAGCTTCAGGAACCTGAAAAGCAACATATTTATGGACGCGTTAAAGTAAATATACGGGGCAGTTGATTCTCTGAGAATCTGAAATAAAGATCAAGAGTCCCCAAAGTTCTGCTGTGTAAAAGACTCTGTAGTATCCTCTGATACTCTTATAGTGTGTTTTCACAAAGAAACTACAGATATTTACCAACAATACACAATAAATCACCATTAGAACCCAAAGTAAACTGGGTCCCGACAATGCAGATTCCTTACCAGTCAGATTAATGTTCACATTAACATTTTCAGTGCTGCTCCAGTTTGATAGACAAGTAGATTCCCTTCCTGAAAAAGAGTCAGTAAGGTCACATCACAGCTGATTTACAGCAGACAGATATTCTTAATCACAAATCTCAGATGTTGGAATAATATTATGATCTGAGTCAGCATCAGAACCAGCAGCTGTAGACTCTGGAGGAGAGTTCAGATAAATAGGGATTAGAACGAGTAGAGGAGGAGAAGGAGAAGGAGATTAACCCATTAACCCACTGCACTGATTCACACAAAGAATTTTATATTTCTGTTCACTGGAGTTTTTAATAAGTAAAGCTCAAAAACAAAGTTTATTAATAATGTGTGTCTGAGTTTATCATGTACAGGATGATGTACATTTTTTTCTCTCAAAACCAAAAATACTAATTACTCCCAAATCCTATATTTGTGCACCTTTTAATATAATATACACACATTAATATATATTACATTGATAACACATAGATCACAATTATATAATGACCAGATTTTCAAAAGTTTCCAGGTGAATAAATCTCAGAAATGCAGAGATAAAGATGAATAGATATTCATTAAATGTGTGGAGTTTAGATTTGGACCCATTATTTCATCAGGAGAGAAAGTAGGAGAGGGGGTCTTGGTCTGGGGGGCTTCTTCTACCAAGTTCACCTGTTTTATGATTTTGTCATGCAGAACTCAGACTGCTCACCTGATCTACTGTGCCTGAACAGTCTCCACTTATCACTCTGAACATGAAGCTTCCATAGTTTGCACAGAAAGATGACGCTGTGTTTTGATAACTTAAGTGGAGAATTCTGTCATTGACCTGAGTCGAGTTGATCTTACTACACTAAACATGCTCTTCAGCAGATTATTACATAGTTTCTAAAGAAAGAACGAGTTGGAGAATTAGCAGAAATCAGTCTGCAAACTCTGTGGAGTGACTCATGATAAAACAGTGTGTTGTTCATTATTCTGCTGGGTGAAGCCCAGTAATAATATGATTCAGGTGAGATTCTGAACATAAACTTAGGAAACATCAATAATTTAAACACCAGAACAATCTGTTCATATTGTACCGAAGCAGTTTTACAGCATTACTAAATGTCTGAAATGTTTATATAATGTACTTTATGTAGCTCATATTTATCAAAGCATTAGAGAATGTTGTAAACATGATGTTGTTTGTGTTGTGAGTACTGGTTAGTGTAGCTAAGTCTGTATTTATATGGACGCTGAACTGAAAGATCATTTGTAATGTTTAGGGTTAATTCATTGTTTAACCTTCCAGAGTGAGACACTGTACAGAGTTAATGTTGTTCTGCTCTCACAGTGTGTTCTGGTTTCTCTGAGCAGTGTGGTTTAGGGGTCTCTTTGCTGTGTGATAAACACTCTTAGAGAAACCTGAACACACCGTGAGAGCAGAACAGCATTAACTCTGTACAGCAGCTTCCTATGGAGGATTAAAAATGAATCCATGTAAATTAAATAAATACATTTATTTATTGCTGCTTTTATGTTTAGACATTTTTGACAAAATTATGCAGAGAATATTTTGATCCTCAAACATTAACCTTTTAAACCCACAGTGATAAACTACTTACCGTTGCTGAAGATTACATTTGGATGATGATTGTCTCTTTTACCTGAAAGCAAGAAGTTAATTTATTGACTTCATCAATTCATCGATTCATTTATGAATATACATCCACAAACCTGAATCTATTTCATAGAGAATAAAAGTCACAGGCAGAAATCACTGCAGACTGCAGCTCTCATACGACTCAGCTGGATGAACTCTACACAACTTCCTAAATCCCTAACCTGTAATAAGGCATATTTCAAAACCAACTGTCTCAGACTAAACATCGGTCTTTCACAGAATTTCTTTTGTTGGTGTATCAGAGCTGAGACTAAGCTTGTTTGGGCTGTATGAGCTCCAGAGAACAGCAGTGTTGATGAATATGTAGTAATAAATCATTTTACTATGAACTGAAACTGTAAAGTGATGTGTTGAAGTTCTGGTTATTATAGAAGGACCAAGGTTATAAAAGCTCTCGCACATTTATCAGTATTCAACAAGCAGCTCCTCCATCTCTGTGATCCACTGTATATTTTAATGTCCTAGCTCTTATTGGTTGAATCACTCATTCAGTTACGACACTGACCATCTCAGACTACAGGACTCATGAATGTTTAGAGTCATACAAATAAAACATGTTTGAAAATATCAGAAGGCCTTCAATCACTCCAGAGCTCAATAAGAAAACAAAGGATTTACACACTAGCAGATCATCTGTGCCATCATTCGCTTCTGATCGAGCTCCCAACCTAGAGAATCACTTCAGATTGTCACAAACAGCTGGAAACCTCAGCAACACCACTCATTCAGTACACGAGCAGAGTACATGATGGTGTATTTATAATATCTTTAATATTTCTACTTTACACAAAACCTGTATTGATATAGTCTATACTCACCAATGATCCCCTTCTTTTTCAGAAAAAAGAAGATGACCCCAACCAGCATGACCAGCAAAAAGCACATCACTCCTACAATCAGACGACTCTGGCAGTCACTGCATTTTCCATCTGCACACAAATAAAAAATCCTCAGCTTAACTGATAGCAGAATGATGTGATTCTAAATTGTGGCCTCCTCTTCTATCATTTATATTTGGAGGAAAATGATTTGGCCTATTAAACTACAGAAATTCACCTCCAGAAAAGCTTCATCCTGTGGAAACTGCCCCTTCAAATCAACCTCCAAATTCTGACCACTTTTGTTTATCTAGTACAGATTTGTGGAATAGTTCCGACATCATTTAGTGAATTTACTATTTTGATATCAGATATTCAATTTAAACTGAAATCGGTGATCTACAGTAACATGTTTAATCTACAGTAACATCTTTGATCTATAGTAACATCAATTCGTCGTGTTGTGCGAGTGATGGAGCTGCTTCAAGTTAGCCAGCTGCTAAAAACACCTAGCCTGGAAAGATAGCGCTCTCCCGCTCTCCACTGCCTCACAGCTTCCTCAGTTTACTTTCGTTTAAATCAGGGCTGTAACTCACATCAACCACTTCATTAACTTTCGTTGCTCTGGAAAGCACTAATACTAAAATATGACTGGGCGCTGTAACAGTGCTGTAGTTGTGTGGAGCAGACATGATTTAACGCTGCTAAAGCTGTTAGGATGTACAGAAAGAGGTGAGTTCACTGTAGGACAGTACAGTTACACCACTGACCTCGTCACTCAGACTCGCTCACAGGAGAACAGATCGCCGGTCGCTCCACTCACCCAGGGAATGTATAACTCCACATTTCAGACGTGGTTAAAGTATATTTGACAACTAATTTTTAACTAATCTCCCTCAATCACACGATGCTCCCAGTGCTGGGAGGGTGCAGGCCAGCGCATGGTTCCTCAGAATCATGTGAAGCCACTGCATCCTTTCGAATGCGGAGAACACAAACAAACACCCACACTGGCCACCATCATTTTGAACTATGGATTCTCTCTCTTTTCTCTTGGACTCCTGGCTAAGGATGGTTACGGATGACATCACTGGGGATCGATCTCCTGATGACAGGGATCAATGCTTAGATGGTCGCACCACTCAGGAGCTCACAGGAGATGTTTTTAAAATAATAAAGTAGCAAATGTTGCATTTTCCATTGAATCCAGATCCTGGTGTTGATTAAACTGGGCAAAGGTTTTTCGGTTCACCTCTTTTAAGTTTACCACAAGAAGTGTCATATTTTAGTCCCTGTTCATCTGCGAAATTACCGCTGCTAAATAGAGTTAAAAGCTGCATTATACAAACTTAACTGCAATAAATTTAGAGGGCTAGAATTTCCTCTGGAATAGTTTACACTCAGCCATGAATGTGGATAAACACAAATATACTTACCCCATTGTTTAATTACTGGTGTGTTGATGGAGCTGTGATTCACATAACAGTCATAATCTGCTGCTTCCTCCTCCTGGATCTCCACACTCTTCCTCAGCTGGTAGGTTCCATCATCATTGGGTCTGACTCCTGAAGATCTCAGTAGATGTTCAGGCAGTGAAGTGGTGAACTTCCTCAGTTTAATCTCCATGTCTTTGGGGTAGAAGCCCGTGGCCAGGCAGGTCAGGTTCAGCTTCTTTGAGTCAGTAACAGATTTCTTTGCAAACACATGAACATCTGGTGGAGCTACAGAGAGAATAAGTGTAAATGCACAATTTAATATTCAACAGATTTCAGTTCTTTATCAAAACTAAAAATAGCCAAAAAATACCAAAAAGCATCGCTCAGCTTTTGAAGTTACATATACTGACACAGAAATATATGAATCTTTGATGAATGTGTTGTACGTAATTCATACATAATTAAATGGTTAAGATGTAAACAAGTTATTCAGAAGTTATTCAGAAGTTATTCACAGTGGTTCCATATCATTTTTTAAAGACTTTAACACCCCTAAAAGCTCCCTTACAGCTCCCTCCTCAAATTTATCACTGTTTTTCCATCATCAACGTTCCATATAAACTCAGAAGACTCGTGTAGGTTCACTGGTGGTTCTGGATAGTAAATAAACTGTCTATATTTGTGTTGTAGTCATGGCGACCCCTGGTTCCCATCACATCTGAACCATTTCACACCAAACCACTCTGAATCTCTCTCTCTACACCTCACACACTGAGTTATGGAGAAAAATTTAATTCCCCTTCAATGCTGTATTTATATTTATTAATTTACTGCAGTGTGTCTGAGTACAAAGAAAGCTGATATTTGAAAAATAATTACACTCCTATTACTACTGCTTTATAATTATTACTCTGATCATGGCAAATATCCAAATAATCACACAGTTTAAGGTTATTACTACTAATAATAATAGGATTGCCAACTCTCATGAGGTCAAATCAGGCGTGAGACTCCTGATTTTGGGCCTTTTTCAAGCTCTCACAGGACACGTGCACTGCAAGTGAATTTGGCATCGGAAATTTCCCAAAAATTAAAAATGTGGAGTCAGTAAAAAATTAGTGAGGGGTTGTGGGATAGCAAGCAGTGCAAACATTATATGTGAAAAGCTGAGCTGACTTCAACTTTATACAAATTACATGCAGCGCTGACCAATCGGGCAAAAGCAACTCTCCATCACAATGAGGATGTGCCTGCATAGTTCTGTCTGGATGACATGGATGAGAAGTTAATAACAGAGTCTGGGTAAACCAAATACTCACTGTGTTTGGCTTCAGTAGAATTATAGCACAAATACTTCTTCAGCCAGTGCACACAGTCTTCACATCTCTGATCAACAGGTCCAGTGTTCCACTCCTCCTCCAACACTTTAGCCTGACTGACTAAGGCTGACCATCTCTTCGAGGTCCAGTTATAAGAGATTAAGTTCTGTCCATCATAGCCGTATTCATTAATACAGTTTAACACTGACATTGAGCCGTCTGAATGCTTTTCAACCTCACAGCCGACTCTCCAGTGCAGAGTGATTTTCTTAAATGTAAATGAAGAACAGAGACAGTCATAATTCACTGAACATCATCAAACACTGACTTTTTTATGTTTTATCAGGAGAATGTGACTGTTTTACTTGTGTTTGTAAGGCGTGTACATTATATCACACTTTGTGAGTGTGGCTGGCTCTGATGTGGCTTCATTGTTGACTAGGCTAACTACTCTAGCTGATGTTGGCTCCTTACAGAAACAGTGAAAATACATTTCTCTGACAGACTTTTTGGTGCGTCGTCCACTGAGAAAAAAAAAAACACCTCATGGAGAAGATAAGAAGTTCTTTTCAGCATGCAGTGTCCCGGTTAGCTGAAGTGTTAGCATTAGCTCATCTGAAGAGGCAGCCTACATTACACATCTAATACAAAACCTAAGCTGTGTCCAACACTGCAGCTTTTAGTCCAAAGGTTTGTTTATCTTCACTTTTTCCTCCACACAGTTAGCTGAACATCTGTTTGTAATCTCTTACACATACTCAAATATCAGAATTAGTCAAATTGGACATGCCTGGTCAGACAGGATTCCTCTGAAGGTTCATGTCCAAGAAAAAAAGAATTGACTTGTTAAAGTGTGGATATATCTGATATTTCACTGCGTCCTGAACTCGGCATTGAGCTGAATCATTTAAATGATCATCTAAGCAGAATATAATTGTACATCTAACGTTCTCCTCTGCATGAAAAATAAAAGGTTCTCACCTGACTCATCGTGTCTGAAGGCCTTCGTCTGTATGTCGAGGATCTTGTTTAAATGATGTCCATCGTACTTCAGTTTATCAGCGCCTTCTTTCCACTCACTCTCCTTCATCTCCTTCATCCAGGCCTGTTTAGGAGTCCTGACCCCGTCTGTACTGCTGTAGGAGTCAATCTGTCTGTCATCCAGCAGAGTCACTGCACTGAACTCAGAGACTCTGTCTGAAGAGCTTTTAGACTGGACAGTGTAGA